>NC_056526.1:188477448-188488932 GCF_019175285.1 Sceloporus undulatus | reverse complement strand
ACCTTTATTGAAAATCCATGTGCCAATCAATATACGTAAGAACTAGCCCTGCCAATATTGCTATTGAGATTGCTAGGGATGGGAACTGAACAGTAAAATATCAATGTATAACAAAATAGTGACATGCCATTGATTGAGCCCCTGTGATGTCTTATTCTGCATCTCTCATTGTCAGTAGGAATTACTGCATATATGTGTTTATATGAGTGTGATTATATATACACACACACACATGAAAGTGAGAGCCTGCACAGTGTAAGGGTTTGCGCTATGGACTGTGCGTCCGAATCCCTGCTCAACCGCAGAAACCCACTTCATGACTTTGGGTGAGTCGGGCACTTTCAGCCCCCAAAAACCTACAATAAGGTTGCCTTAAGTTGGAAACGACCTGAAGGCACACAGGAACAACCATATTAAACACACACACAGTTGGCCCTTTGTATCCACGGATTCAGCCATCCACACCTTTAAAATACAGTACTCAAAAACAATACAAATTCCAAGGGCCCACTGTATGTATGATGGTGTTGTGTGACTTCAGGTTGTTTCCAACTTACTGTGATCCTAACATGAGGTTTTCTTGGCAAGATTTGTTCAGAGACAGTTTGCCATTGCTTTCTTTGAGGCTGAGAATATGTGACTTGCCTATGGTCACCCAATGAGTTTCATGGCCAAGCTGGGAATCAAACCCTGGTCTCCAGAGTTGAAGGCCAGCACTTGAACTACTATGCCATGCTGTGTATCTGTCATATATACATGTGTCTGTGTGTGTTTTATATTATTAGAATTCAAGGATATAGCTGTGTTAGTCTGTAGAATCAATACGCAGAGAGATCTTGTAGCACCCTTGAGACTCATTGAAAGAAAGAAGTTGGCAGCATGAGCTTTCATAGGCTTCAGTCTACTTCCTCAGATGCATTTTAGACACATATTCCTTTTATAGTATTGGTTTTGATACATTATCAGACTCCAAACCTGTCAAGCAGCCTTCTCCAACCTACTGCTGTCCAGATGAATTATAGACTACCATTTCCTGAAGCCAATTTTTCAGTGGGCAAGGACTGTTTTTGCTCTTTGAAACCTATTATAATAACGGAGTGCCTCTGAGCCTGTGCAGAATGCTTTCCTAAGGAATCTGCCTCAGTCTTGCCCTCCTACACTGAGAGGCAACACAAGGCTTGAGGGAGTCCCACCTAAGGCTTGTAATCACGAATACTGCATATAGGTACAAAGCATATGCTCAGCCACTGTGCGGCGGCAATCACTTTTCACAACAGGACTGCTTTTGCATTCAATGCTTAGCAGCCAGGATAAAACTGATTAATAATAATAATGATGATGATTTATTTATATCAAGTAGAATCTGAGCAGGTTACAGCAATAAAAAGTACAATATAATTCAATACAAATCAACAAAAATCAAAAGAAAAAAATGCTTGCCTCCCCCCCCCCCCCCCAAAAAAAAACCTTAAAGGGGGGGGGAGAACTATTACCTGTACCAATTTTATGTAGGATGTCTTTCTTCTAAATACCTTGGAGACACCAGATGCTGCCTGATCTTGGCGGCTAAGAAGGTCAGCCTTGGTTGAGGGTGGCCAGATGTCCTAACCGCAGAGGAGGAGAAGGCACTGCATACTGTAGTAGGACATTCAAGGGAAATGGAGGATATTCCCAAGCAACAGCTAAAAACACTAATCATATAAATGGAAATTCACACTTCTTAGTCATGCTAAGGACATTTTGAAATTCCTCCTGGACAGAAGGTTGAAATGTTGGACATGTCCTAGAAAGGGAGGCTATCCTGGCCCTGGTTAGTATTTGGACGGAAGATCACCATGTGCTCTAGGCAGTTATGGAGGCTTCTGATTATTACTAGGCTAAGAAAACCGTACGAAATTTATAGGGTCACCATAAATTGATAGGGGACCTGAGCATATAGATTCACGGATCATGGGGGTGAGGTAGTCACAGCCAGGACTTCACATGTCTTACAAGAGCAAGAGTGAAAGAAAAGGAAATTGTGTGTGTGTGTCCTAAAACTTGTAATTGCACATTTTTGAACATTTGAATGGAGAGGTTCTCTTAACTTGCCTCAAGCTGTGAGATAGGTGGGTAAGAAATAAAATAATAATTATTATTATTATCTTAACCTGTGCAGGGCTTTGTCAGTTTTCAACTTGAACTTACCCAGAATATCTGTTGTCACCATCTCCTGTATTTTTAATTCAGGGAGTATAGTAGCCTCTTGGGCTTAAAAGTGCAAAGTGACTATTGTTGCATGAAACATCTCCGTCTCTTGTTTCATTCTTGTTGCCCTGGGTGTGTTCTCATGAGGAATGTGGTTAATTTATATTAAAGGAATTCTGATTGTAAGCCTAAATGTAGATGCTGTGGGTGTTCCCTACCTCTGAAAAAGGGCATTAATAAGTAGTAAGCATCTGCCTGGCCACCTTCAGGATGATCCTATATGTTTTATTGTCTGTTTTTGATTATATGTGTTTGATGTTCCACCCTTTGGTGGAAAGGGTGTTATAAATAACTATTATTATTGTTGTTGTTGTTGTTGTCATCATCATCATCCTGCAGGAACATCTTCGTTTTGGATCATGGACTCCTGCCACAATGAAATTGAGTTAGATGGCAGGCTCAAGAATGCAGTACAGTTATCCCTCCACATTTGCGGCTTTGACTTTTGCGGCTTTGATTAATACATTCTCCCTAGTAATCTCTAGGTCCTCTAACATGACTCTGATGTCAACTTCTGCCAAAAGACACACTGGGGGCCTAGAGAGAACCCTTCTCTAGGCATTTGTAGGCCCTCCAGTGCAATGTCATGGCCAACTTCTGGGAAATCTTGACCATAGAATTTTCCTGGAGGACCTAGAGATTCCTAGAGATTTGCTCTCTCAAAAATAATGGTGGTTTTTTATTTGAGGTTTTTCCACATTCGCAGGGGTCCTGTGTCAGAAAGTTGAAATGTAGGGCACATCCTGGAAAAGGAAGATGTCTCGTCACCCTGCCTTTGCCTTATCCATGGACTGCCCCCACCTCCCTTTGCTTCACCTGCCTGCCCAGCCAGATCAGAATGTCCTGGGCAGCTGGATGGGTGGGTGACACAGCAGACTGTCCTTGCCCTCCTTTCTCTGCTGCTGCCCTGCCCACCCACCCACCTGGACCCTGAAAAGCAAGACAGTGGGAAGGAAGGGCAATGGTCTGTGATAGTGGCATCCTCCCTGTCTTTGCAGAGAAGACCTGCCTAGCAGAGGGGAGGGATTGAGATGGGCTCCCAAGCTGTCACCCAGTGCGCTCTGCATCCCTTGCACCCCCTTAGTGACGCCCCTGGTGTGGTGGATGACTTTCTATCATCTATTGGTGTCATTTATTGGCACCGCTTTGTTTAAATGGGGCTGGCATGGGGCAGTGAGAGCAAGAGGCACCAGCCCTTGGTCATCCTATTTAATTTGCCTTTTTACTGAGTCCATAGACTGAATATGCCAACTGCAATTAGTCTGCAGTGCAGCAGCTTTTTCTCTAGTTGAGCCATCTGTTCTGCTGTCGTGAGAGATTTTGAAGTTGTGGTGTAGTGGGAAAGTGATTTTGTTTTAATTTATATTTTTGCAATATCCTCATTTCTTATTGTTACGAGTTTGGGGTATACTTGACTGAGGGTAGTTAATAGTCCTGTGGACATCTGCAGAATTGTGTCTGTACAAACTCACAACCCAGTGTCTGGAAGCTAAGGATTAGAAAATAGTTTTCTCCAAGAGCAACTCATTTGAAAGTGAAAAGCTTAGAAATGAAAGTGGCCCTGATAAGTCCCAAGTGAGGGAATTGGGTGCACTGAATAGCAAGATGTACCATCGTTATTTGGTAAATTTATATGCAGTGCATTGAGACCCATTTTACATTGTTTTGTGCTGGTTTTGAGAATGGTTAGCATTTGAGTAGCCCTTTAGATAAATATGGTACCTGGAAAAAGGGCAAAATACAAAAAAGTGGTTCATTTTTTCCATGGTTTTGGACATGTTGCAATAAAATAAAATAACTTGGTCCCTTGAGGTAGGTTGTGTTATCCCACCTCCGGTGAAAAGCTGCTCCAGCAGTGTGTTGAAGACTATTTTACATATATTATCCCAGTAATTAGGCTTCAAAGTATTGATGTTAGTTTTCAGTGTCCTGAATTTCATGTATTCTAAATTTCTGAAAGACTAGAATTGTGGAGATATATTTCAAGTCCTTGGCTTTTTTAAAAAAAGCACCACTAGGAAAGATCTGCCATAACAGCTCCCCATTTATTTTGCCTTCTGCAGAGACATAGATAGTAGGAGGTGAAATCCAGTTGTGAAAGGCAGTGCCATTTTAGTTTCTGTTGAGTATGTGTCATTCTTTTACAGTATTGTGCTTTTAATGCGTCAATCTACAGCGGGCCCTTGGTATCCTCTGGTGTTTCATTCCAGGATACACACACACACACCCCATGGATACCAAAATCCGTGGATGCTCAAGTCCACTAAATACAGCGGCATAGTAAAATCGTGTCCCTTATATAAAATGGCAATATTGAGGTTTGAGGTGAATGTGGAAAAACATTTAAAAATATATTTTAAAAACACTGTTGTTTTTACTTAAGAGAACACTTCTGTAGGAATCTCCAGGTCCTCCAGTGCACTCCATGGTCAACATCTGCCAAAAGTTGATCATAGAATCATGCTGGAGGATCTACAGATGCCTAGAAAAATGTTTTCTCTAGGGTCTTCTGGCACAACTCTATGCTCAACTTCTGGCAGAGTTGCGCTGGAGGACCTAGAGATTCCTAGAGAGAACATAATAATCAAAACCTCAAATAATCAAATCCACAAAAGTCAAAGCTGAAAACAGCTTTTAATATTTTGTATTTTAGTTTTCTTAGGTAAGCACTGACCTTAGCACCAGTTTTTATTTTCAGTGGTGCTATTTAATGGGGGGGGGGGGTAACCTCCCAGGTGAAAAAACAACCCAGGACTTGAGGTAGGTTTAAATATCTGTCTTTTCTCTAGATGATGAGCAGCACCAGCAGCAAGTGGTGGCCACTGCAGCAGCCAGGCCTCAGCCTCTCACTGCAGAGCGGGGAGATGGGATGCCCAGGCGCCGAAGGAACATGGGGAACCGGTTACTAGCTCAGAGGCGGCAGCAAGCAGAGGATGCGTTGGAAGGTAACCAGTGCAAACAGCTTCTCAAACATTAGTTTCACTTCGTATGATTGTTCATTTATAGAATGTACATCCTGTCTTTTAGTATTCAAGAGGTCTTAGGACAGTAGTGAAAAACCATTAAATACGATAAAAATGCACTGTTAGATGCAGTACCAAATGGCAGTGAAATCACAGAAAGAGCAGGGCCAGGTTGAATATCTCTGATCTGAAAAATCCAAAATTCTCCAAAATCCAAAACTTTTTTCATGGGTGGCTGAGATAATGACACCTTTTCTTTCTGGTAGTTCAGGGTACGTAACGTTTATTTCATGCACAAAGTTATTTGAAATACTGTATAAAATTATCTTCAGGCTATGTGTATAAAGTTTATGTGAAACATAGGTCCAAACTCAGTGCAGAAATAATCCAGTTTGAGACTGCTTTTAACTGCCCTAACTCAGTGCTAAGGAATCCTGGGAATTGTCATTTATTGTGGCACCAGAGCACATGTGTCACTGCACATGTATCAGACTGACTTGAGAGGTGCTTGTTGCAGCAATAGTCCAGTAGTTGAATTTGGGAAAGGCCAAGGCAGAGTGAAGGTGCCCTCTTGTTGAAGCTCAAGGCCAACAAACACCCATCATCTTGAGAGCGGACAGCTCCAGCTCAAGATGCATCCTTCAAAGCACAGGTTGTAAGGTGGAGAAACCAGGTGCTTTCATAAATCAGGGATGCTGGGTTATGTCAGTGCAGTTGGTGCCAGGCTGGTCAAAAGCCTTGAAAATGCATATGCCTTCTTCATTCCTACCACATTGGCATCTGTACCAAGGATTAGCACACTAGTACTATGCTACATGTGGCTGCTGTAGAATAACATCTGAACCAGGCCTTGTAGTTGTACTGATGCTATACGTATTTGCCTTATACTGAGTCAGATCATTGGCCTATTTAGTCCAGCATTGTCAGCTCTGCCTGGCAGGAGCAGGTCTCTGTGGTTTCAGGACATATGTTTTTTTCCTGTCCCTACTTAGAGATCTTTGGCAGTCTCCCATCCAAGTACCTCTGTTAGTGAAGTAGATGTGTTCCTGAGTGTTGCTTCTATAACAGAAAATTTAATACCAGAGGCAGAAATAACAGAAATTACATAATAGGAGTAGATTCCTATGCACACATGCCTGCATGCACACACACACACATACACACAACATAGTTGAGTACACTTTTTATTGAAAACTAAATATGCTTATGTGAAATGAAACAATCAGATCTGATAAGCCTCGCATAAGTAAACAAAAACATGTGAACCTTCTAGAAACCCATTAGCAAGTTTCTTTCAAAATGCATCCAAGGATGGTTCTTTTTTTCTATCCCAGATTTCACTTTTCATATGTTCTCCAGTTCAGTAGCAAAATGGATCGAACTATTAAAAAAACATGCTGGGGTGAGCTGGCGAGCAGGCTTGTTCGTTCTCCCCTTTTCTCTCTTTTGCTGTTTACATATGCTCAATAAGGGAGACAGTTGTTATTCATCTTCCAAGTTGAAGGCAATCACATCCATTCTTTTCCAGCTTAAGCTTTACTTCATTTTCCTTTTTTTAACTTTAGATAATGCTGTTGCACCCTGATACTGGAAGTGTATGTTTCCCCAGCCCTCCTTTTCTATACTCACAATGCCAGTGCTGTTAAAAACATCCAGCTAGGCAGAGGACATGGAAGAAATAGGAATAAAATAATATGACCTTGCTTCTGAAATCAGACAACACTGCAAATGTTCAGTATACATACACCATTATTGGCTCTTGGATGTGTTTTCAACATCCCAATCCTTCTGATCAGTCCTATCAGTTTATCTATTGGTACAGCTAGTAGGATCAGGGAGTCCAAAGCCCTGTTTTGTAACTCATACCACAGCCACCGCCGTGTGGATCAGCATCTCCTGACTCCAGAAAGCTAAGAGGGCATATGTTTCTAGGCCATGTTAAATGGTGGGTGGTGATATGCCTTTGATTGCATCCTTTTCTCACAATAAGACAAGTTGGTAAGCACCCTTTCTTTCAAGAGACTATAGGTTAACCTATGAAGATCTGCCATGATCACATCTGGACCTTTCTCACAAACTCAGTTTCCCTCATAGCAATGCAGAGCTGAGGGGAAGAGCTTATCCTGTTCCTAACAGGGTTCTGAGGAAGCCTTTTGAATCTCTATGCATATGAAGTTTATTGTCGTGATTCAGGGCACTGACCTTTTAGCCCAGGCTGACTATTCTTTCTTCCCCAGAGATCCACCCAACTTTGCTACCTGCTGCTATTCTATGGAGGTGAACCTGGGGCTTTTTGCATGCTGTTTGTAACTGCTTGGGTGTGATCCCACAATATATCTGGGTTCCAGACTCTCTGTTTCAGGCCTTAAGTTAAACTGTGCCCCACATATGACCTGCAGAGTCTCTCCCATCAGGTGGTATTTTCTACCTGCTGAAACCAAGAACGTTTCTTTGCTGAGATAGGAAGTACATAATGAGCAAGCAACCCCTGGATGCCTTCCTTTTTGAAAGGGGGCTGTGCTTTTCTACTTTGAAAATTGTAGAACTTTTCTCTTTGTTCTGCCATAACAGTGCGCCGGCTGAATTCGTGATTACATTTAGTGGTGTGTAGATGAGAAATTGACAGCCATGAACTTTTCAACTTAGGGTGTATCTCTTTGAAGTGTGAAGGCATTTCAAAAAGAATGAAATCAGAAAAAAATGCTTTTGATGTTTTCAGGCCAGGCTGCTTATAATTTCTGTCAAATTACTAAACCCCCTTGAAGTAATCTCAAAGGCATGGTGCTGCTTGCATTGAATCTTCCAGTGCAGCAAAGAAGCACTGTGTGGGTGAACAAGTCATAGCTACATTGGGCTTCAGATACTGATTGATTGACCAATGAAGTATTGTCACTCAATTGCCACTTGAAATTGAAATGGTCAAATGCCCCAGAAACACGTTTGGATTGTATTCAGGTATTACATTAAACTGTAGTTTATTACACCATGACCTGTTACACTAACCTAAGATTTAGTGTAACTATAATGAATTTGGTGTAACTATAACTTAGTATAATCTCTGCTCCACTATCCTCTCTGGCTCATCTCCAAAAAGAATATTAGAGGTGTTTATTTTACCTTCCCCCTTACTGTGGTTTGTCATTGCATTTGAACTAGCTGGTAAGTTCTACCACTGATTTGTTCAGACTAGTTAACTTTAAACTGCTGCTCTGAAGCTGGCTTGTTTGGATAGTTAAAAGTAATGATAGTTCCCAGTAACAAAGTACACTGAGTTGAGGAGAGAAGCCAGTGCTTCTAATTGTCTCAGATCAAATCTGGAAGGGGAAAAATAAGCAAGGAGGCAGATTCATACACATCGTGCAGATATACTGGTTTAGCATTATGTAAAGATATGGTCTTTGATACGCTAAACATGGTTTAATGTAATCTAAGTATGAGGTCTTGATACCCTAAATTTAGGTTGTGTGATGGGGTCATTAATGCTAGCAGTGGCAGACTCTCAAACTCAGATCCTACAAAAGTTAGGAGCCACAAGAATATGGGCCTCATTGAGAAACAGGCACACACACTCACTGACACACATGGACAGACAAAGACACACACGATTTTAAATTGCATGTTATTCTTGAATTGTAACTGCCAGCATACAACCAGATTCAGAAAGAAGCGTGGTGACCATATTTCAGTTAGCTTTATTGGGGCAAAGTCTCAGTCCCAGTGATTCAGTCTTTGAACTCCCTTAGTTTGGAAAACCACACCCCACTTTGAATAGGCTCCCAGCTCTCATGAACTGAGGTCAAGCCTTCCACTCCCCAATTCATGTTATCATTAAGGAGGAACAGGAATGCAGAGAAGGCGGATTGAAGACTGAAAGAGGTTTAGGTCCCCTTTTGAATTAGCCCTAATTCTCCTGAGCATGTCCTTGAGCATTAGATATTGGGGGGATATATGGGAGTGATAGATTGCTATACTGTATGGTTTAGTGTGATTCATGATCCCTATCATATCTGAAATTTGTCCTCTGATTTTCAAGTTTGGATCCAATATTTTTATTTTTGTTTGAAATTGATTTCTCCAACAAGAGCCCCATCTGATTAATGTGAAAGGTTGTCAGAGTAATGTACAATAAAAAAAATTCAAAATGTGCAGAACAGAACAGACATTTGATAACTGTTATATTTATATTTCCATTCAAAATTCTGCCAGGATTGTTCCCATGGATAACACCAGATTGTAGCTGCATCTCTGAAAAGTCCTCCTGATCAGGAAAAGCATAAGAAGTTTCCTGAAAGATTAATGATGGAGCCAGCTGGACTGGCCCCCTGTGGTGTTATCACTTTGATAATGAACTACTGCTCTTCTTCATCTCTTTTTCTTTTTAACTTTTAATAACATAACCTAGAGGAAAATGATGGCACTGAAGCTCCTGAGCCCCAGTTTTCTGGAAAGGTTGGTGCAAAGAAACAGCGAAAGTTAGAGGAGAAGCAAGCAAGAAAAGCTCAGCGAGAGGTGAGTGTTATCAAACTCAGATAGACGGGTTCAGTGGGTCCAGAGAGGCAATTTTGTCTCACCACTGCCAAGCATAGGCTGCCCCCACTGCCAAAAGGGGAACATTTTCTCAATACCAGAATTGGCCAGAGATTCATGGGTGGTTAAAAGAAAAGCTCCCTTCCCCATCCCCATGCACACACACTAAAGCAGGGTCCTGAGCCTTGCTTTCAAGGAGAAACATTGAACAGAATCATTCCAATTAGAGGCATGCCAATATAATTGAAGAAATTGTCTGCAGCCTGATGGTATAATAATAATAATAATAATAATAATAATAATAATAATAATAATAACAACAACAACAACAACAACAACAACACATTGTATTTATAGCCTGCCTCTGCCCGCGGATCAAGGCGGATAACAACAGACAAAAATAACAATAAAATACAATATACAATTAAAATACACCTTTCTAAGTAATTCCCTATCCCCAACCCCTCTCCCAATCATAAAAAGTAACAAACTAAAACAGTAACAATATAAAATGAACAACAATGTAAAATATTAATTAAAAATAAAAATTAGAGGTAATTAGAGGCAAGATATCTAACTTTCTTAGGGTAGACGGGGCTATCAATATCAGTGGAAGGGACCTCAAAAGGCCACCTCATCCAACCCCTTGCCATGCAGGAATACACAACTACAACACTCCTGAAAGATGCCCAACCAATGTCTGATTAAAGACCTCCAATTGGTCTGAAGCTGGGTTTTTTGCATAACCTCTGAGTGAAACATCCATGTTTTCTTCTGTAATTTTTTTTACTTCTGTTTATAGATGCGGAGGGAGCCTGTTTAAAGCTCTTGCTAACATAAATTTAGTACAGATACTCTAATAAACACTGTTTTTTAAAAAAAAATACAGGGACAAGTGATAGTTTTTGTAATGTATGATCCTCTGAAGGCTAACATTTGACTTTTCTCCCATCCCTTGAATTATCAAAGGCTGAAGAAGCAGAACGGGAAGAACGAAAGAAGCTTGACAAGAAGCGAGAAGAGGAGAGGTGTAAAGAGGAAGAGAGACAGCGGCAGGAGGAGGAAAAACAGGTGGGCTTTAGTGTAGACCTAGAATAAAGTGGGGAACCTTTTACGGTCTACATTCCCGCTGGGGAAGCTTTCTGGGTGCTGCCATGTCAATAATTGATAGTATCAGTAGGCACACCCAATACTTTCTCACTTTTCTCACATTCACTATCTTCACCCATCTAGTCCTGTTTCTCCTTTTCTCTTGCTTTTTCACCCTCCTTCTCTTTCCCCTTCTGTCTCCGGTTATCTCCCCACTCTGTCCTGTATTCCAACGTATATGCTTTAAAATTCCATTGGTAACACTGAAAGTCTTTTTGAAACCAAACTACTGTGCTAATGTGGGAGGGGGATAGTTCTCAGGAGGGTTTTTTAATGCACCTCCCCTTCTTGTCCCCAGGAGAGCCCTCCCCCCCTAAACAAAAACCCATGTCTGCTGTTCTGTCTTGGTCAAGGGTAGCTTATCTGCTCCCCTTTTCTCCCTGTTTTGCTGTTAATTCATGCTCAGTAAGAGATTCTGGGGGCAGCTGCTGTTTGCATTTCCTATTGTGGGTAGGTGCACACAGATACACTAGGATTAGCTAGCATAGACTCATGCTTTTTCCCAGATCAAACTTTATTGCCTTGTTTACTGCAGACATGCTGCTTTAATCTTGCCAGTGCTTCTAAAAAACTTTTAGCTATTTATAGAGAAGGAAAA
>NC_056526.1:188450102-188477438 GCF_019175285.1 Sceloporus undulatus | reverse complement strand
GTGGGGACGAGGTAGATGTAAAAAGGCTTTGTTAAAAAAAAGTAGTTCCACTGTGCGACGCTTTGTTAATTGAGGTATGCCTGTATATGCTGTACAGTCTCACAAGCATCTCCTCTCCTGCTTGCTAGATGAAAATAGGCTGCTGCTGTTAATGCCTGTAAACAACAATACCAAGTGCTATTCTGCTTTCAGTCCATTTGCATACACACACCTGCTTCTGCTCTGAGTTAAGATCAGAAGATTGTTTTATTTATTTCTTTTGAAGATCTATGCTCTGGGTTTTGATCAAACGGTTCTCAAGGCAGCTTGAAACAGTTGCAGTAATATAAAATGAAAGGCGTGCACAGCATTCCCTTTGTTAGTGGAAGAGGCTAGTTGCCTGCTTGTTTACAATGTGGTAGTCTCAGGGCAGATGTTGGTGATTTGGGTTTTCTAGAAAACGTAGAAAATTTGCTGGAAATATTCTAAATATTGTTATCTGATTTAAAACGTTGTTGTTGTTGTTGTTGATTGCCATCAAGCCAACTTCTGACTTTTGGCGATCCTATGAATGAGAGATCTCCAAATCCCAGTGCCAGAGGATAAAGAGACATAAATCAGATATCAGGAATGGGAATACACAAAAACAGGTGGCAGAACATTTCAATCTCCTTGGGCATTCCATCTCAGACCTCAGAACAGAGATCATTGAACAAAAGAATTACAAAGGTAGATTGGAAAGAGAAAAAGCAGAACTGGAATTCATTCTCTACTTTGAAGCTAAAAGGGTGCTTCTCCCATGGATTTACAGTCTAAAATTTACAGGAAAGAGCAGGAAGGCATAGAGTGTGAATGCACATATTAAAAGAGTAATCATAATCACTTTAGTCAGAAGTCAATCTCACTGAGTTCAGTGAAGTTTGTTCCCTAGCAGAGATTAGAAAAGTTAATTTTGGGCCTGCTGGTTCTGCAATCCCTCAGCTGGTATGGCTGCTGACCAGTGCTGCATCTGCACTGCAGAAATAATACTACTTTAACTGTCATGTCTGAATGCTATGGAATTCTGGGTTTTGACCTATGGTAGTTCAAGAGGTGTGAGATTATTTTATTTCTGCAGTGCAGATGCAGCCCATGCAAGAGAGAGATTCTGGGAGCTCCCCCCCCCCAAGCCTTATGATAAATGCGTTCTGGCCTCAGGCTTGATTTTATAGGGAATGAGGAGTATGGTTTGATTTTTTTAAAGCCATGGAGAAGGTGAGCTTTAAAGAGACAAGAGTTGATATGATGTGGACATACTGGGAGAAAATGACAAGCATAACAAGCAGCAAGATAATTTAAAAAGTGACATTTAAAGGTTCTAAGACAGTTGAAGCTGATGGAAGACCAAAGGTCATGCATGGAATCAGGACATATTGAGATGCAAGGGAAGAGAGTTGTGTGCTACTCCCATGGAAGGCACATTTTATACGTATATATGGTGAGAATAGCCTGCAGGATCTATCTGTCCCCAAGAATGACACATGTTTTTCTATGGATATACCATATTCCAGAAATCCCAAAACATGGCCTTGCTGAATTATAATAAATTAACAAATTCAATGGCTTACTGAGGGCCTGAATCAAGGTAGTGGATTCTTAGTGCACTGTCACTAAGATAGTGCCTAAATACTGTAAAGACCCCTGTTCCCATCTAATCTTGGAAGCTAAACAGGGTCAGTCCTGATTAGTACTTAGAAGGGAGACCTTCAGTGAATATCAGGTGCTGCAAAGCTATGTTTCAGAGGAAGGAACTTACAAAACCATCTCTGAATATTCCTTTCTTTAGAAAACCTTATGAGTCACCATAACAGGTAACTTGGAGGCACACACACAGAAACACTCCCTAAAGGCACCAGATCCCATCTGATCTTGGAAGCTAAGCTGGGTTGGCCCTGGTTAGTACTTGGGTGGGGGACTGACAGGTGCTGTAGGCTATATTTCGGAGAAAGGAACTGGAAAAAGCTTCCTCTGAGGATTCCTTGCCTAAGAAAACTATGAAATTTGTGCAGTTGCTATAGTCAACAGGCAACTTGAAGGTACACGCATGGCTGAAAAGGTATATGGAAGCACTACTCAGTGTTGCAGTCCCTAGACTAGTGCCAGTTACCTCTCCACACACCAATTTCCATTGTCAGTCCGAGATGGACCCATGTTACCCTAGTGATGTTGTTTGACAGTCATTCCCAGCATTCCTGACCCTTGGACATGCCATCTGGGGCTGCTGGGACTTCCAGTCCAACAAAATATGGTTTCCTTCCCCTGGGTGTAAGACAACTTTTGGGGGACAAGGAAGAAATTGCCCATACCAGTGGGGTCACTAATGCCATTTTGCTAGTCCTTATATTTATTTTTACATCCCTACCTTCGCAACACTAGACCAGTATTTGGGTGCTCATGTGTGCATGTCTTTTAAAACCTGTTGCTGGGAATAGTCTTTTATGTTTTTAGGAGTGCAGATGTGTCAATTTCGTGGTCATAATTTTAGGTGGGGTTCCAAGTACGTGCCCCCATTGCTTCTGGGTTTTGAAACCATTTCTTTTTTAAATACCTTCTTTCCTCTCAAAAGTCCCAGTGGTCGTGAAAGATATTCTCAGCTTGCAATGGCTCTTTGCTTCAGCACTGCACAGCCCTGGGAATTTCCCTTTTGCCCCTGGAGAGTTTTTGGTGGAGGAAATGGTTCACCGCAGATATTCTATTAGCAAGAGAACAAATGTGTCACCTACTTCAGTTTGCAAGTAGCATATGATGCAAACCTGCCGCCTTTTGCACAGCACTTTTTTCACCTTGCATACTTTCTCAGTTTACAAGCCAACCCTATTTCAAACCAACAGTTTTAAACACTGCTTTAAGAGATTAAAGGAAGGCTTCTTACAAATTTACTTATGCTTCCCACATGAAGAAAAGAAAAGAAAAAAAGGAAAAGTTGTAAATTAGTCTTCAACTTTAACTTGAATACTGTGGCCTGAATCCTGTTGGTAGTCACCATTTGAGAAGACTCGTGAAATTAGCATTGTTTGCCTATGTGTTCACTCACCACTCAAAAATCTGTAGGACTGAGGCCATTGTAAGCATAAAAGTAATGCTATGTATTTCACTTGTCATTGTTTTCTTTCCACTTGCAAGGGATGTTTTTCAAAACTTTGGATAGTTATTGAAAGTTTAGACTAATACCCAGATCAGATTCACTGTCCCACTGTCCTGAAAGCCACCAGCCTCCAGTAATGCATGTGTACAACATAGGCTGCATCTACACTGCAGAATTAATGCAGCTTGATAGTGCTATGACTCAACACTATGGACTAATGGGATTTGTAGTTTTGAGAGCTATTTAGTCTTCTCTGTCAGAGAGCTCTAATGCCACAGCAAACTACATGTCCTAGGATTCCATAGGATGGAGCCATGACAGTTAAAGCACTGTCAATGCATATTGCCTCTCCCAAAGCTACATCCTTAGGTTAGATCCTGATTTTGTCTTACCCAGGATAGACCTGCTAAGATCAGTAGGGCTTAAGTGAGTCCAGACTAACTGTTTCTGTTGATTCAAGTGATCTTTATTAAGTATGACTAATACCACTCAGTGAAGAATACACCTGTTGCATTTAAATTGCTGTAATCCAGGTGTTCTGTTTTGTTTAAAAAAAAATTGGATCGTTTCTACACTACACCATTTAAGACTTCATTTGTTGTTCTTGTTGTGTGCCTTCAAATTGTTTCCGGTTTATGGTGCCCCTATCATGAGGTTTTCTTGGCAAGAGTTGTTCAGAGGAGGTTCGCCTCTTGCCTTTAACTGTGGCTGAGAGAGTGAGACTTGCCCAGGGTCACCCATTGGGTTTCATGGCTGAACTGGGAATGAATCCTGGTCTCCAGAGTCCAACACTTTAACCACTATGCCACTCAAACCAGCTCTCAATCGACTGTGCTCAAACCAACCAACTCAAACCACTATGCCACGCTGACTCTCAAGACTCCGTACCAATCTTCATATTTATAGGAGGGAATGGACCAATTCCAGAGTTTAGATAAAGTTAGATTTTAACACAACATCATGGCCATGGTGAGGGTTAGGGGTGCTGTTCTCCAAAAAGTAACTTTTAAATTTTAGAAACAAAATTTGGCACAGTTATGCAGAAAACAAGAGCCAGTGCGGTGTAGTGTTTGAATGTTGACTTTGAAATCAGGGTCTGAATCCCCCACACTGCCATGAAAACCCAGTGAATGCCGTTCAGCAAAGTCACATGCTATCAACCTCAGAGGTCACTGGCAAAAACCCTCTGAACAGGGCTTGCCAAGAAAACCCTGTGATTGGCTTGCTGTAAGTTAGAAGTGATTTGAAGGCACACAACAACAACAACAACAACAACAGTAACTCAGAAAAGAGAGTAACTTGCTTTTCACTGCTTTTCAAGGCTAGCCATAGAGCACTTACACTACACCACCTCTTTTATTTACACATCTTTTTATTAAAAACAAAAGAAAGTAGAAAATAATGTGTGTGTGTGTGTGTGTGTGTGTGTAAAATACTTTCTAAATATACATAAAAGAAATGTATGTATTAATAGTTTACAACCTAGGGTGGTACTACAATATTTGTATCATACATTTTAAAATTCTTTTGTTATAATCTTCTACAAGTCATTAAATCACTTTTGACTTCCTTCCACGTTAGTGTTGGTTCTTTCTTCACATTTCAGTTTCCCTGTATTCTGTTCTTATTCACTGTTATACTGCACACATCTATCATGAAATTTTCCAAATTTTTACCATTTGGTTTCTGAGTTTTATAATGAAAATCAACCTGATGCAATACACACATAAACAAATCCATCGACCACACCACCTAGATCCTCTATTACTTCCTGCGGATCTGGTGCTACAAGGCAGTGGCACTTCATTTTCAGTTTTCTCCCATTCCACTTGGTTTGTTTCTCTAGCTCTCTGTAGGAAAAGCTGCTTCTCTCTCCTAGCAACTCCTATCATCCCACCTCCCCCTGATAGTATATTCTTTTGGAAACATCTACATGTTTCTGTGCAGCTTCATTCCAGCTGCAGTTAGATTTTCTTTTAAGAAGAAAGAGGGGTTGCTTCAAAAAATTGGTTGTCTTAATAAGCTATATGAAAGAACTCTTTTATGCTCCCTGTTTTGTCTTTACCTTGCCATGATTTTGTCTTAAAGCTGTGAAAACATATGAGACTGGACTGGACTGTGAAGGGAGCTGCTTCAGAGCAGCAACAAAAATCAGGGGTAGAATTCTTTGGGAAAAGTAATATGTGACTCCTAACTTTTATGACCCTAGTTTTGAAAACAGGTGCTGTGCTGGGAATGCCTGGCAAGTTCTGGTAATATTTAACTTCCAGAAAGTGGCCTGCAAAAACTCAGGCATATGGGCTTCTAGCCCTTCTCGATTTTGTAATGTTGGATGAGAAGATGCTGTTCGCATGTTCAGAGCCTTTCTGTTTTATTCTTACTGCTCAAGAGAAATAGCTCTTTACCTATAAGCCTGAACACAATTTGGACCCTCTTGCTGATGTACATAAATTGATGTTTTTCTATTGATCTAGCTAAAAAAGAGATGTAAAATTTTATGTATTGATTATCACAACACTGTAGAAGTGTATCTCTCAGTTTAATTGTGGCAGCTAAGTCACATTAGGTGCACAGTAGGAAGCAAGATTGCAACTTTGCAGAGTTTAGAAATTTAGCTCCTCATCTTGCACCAGATCGTGGCCAGACCTGATCACAGAAAAAGGACATATTGGGCTAGGAAGGCAGGGACTTCCTACTGTCTGCAGCACATCGGTTATGCAAATTGGCAGAACTTTTTGCTGTATAAGAATCAGCGTGCATGAAAGAGCTTTGCCTCCTTTTGGTTAGCAAGTCACAGAAAAAGAAGGGTCAAAGGGACACCTTTTCAGCTCAGCAGTGTGAACCAGAGATGCCCCTTCTCTGGTCTAATTTATGTACCATCCCCATAGCAAGGTAAGTAGAAAGTTTGGTGATTTAAGAATTTGGTGTGCTAGATAGTAAACCCTAAGAATATGCTTCCATTTCCACTGAAGTCAGACCAGTGATCCATATTGCTCAATATTATGTGTTCTGTCTGACAGCATCTCTCCAGGGTTTTACACAGAGGTCCTCCTTCCTGGTCCTAGCTGGAGATGCCTAGAATTGAACCTGGAACATTCTGCATATGAAATATTGGCTCTGCTATTGTACTCTGCTCCCTCCAATTATTTGAGTCCTCTTTTTTTTTTCTTTTGAAGGGGAGTCTGGCCTGAATTTAACTAACTTGGTAGCTGCTGAAAATTGAAAGCAACATTATTCTTGTTTTCACCTTTTTTAAAAAAATCTAACATTGTTGATATCTTTCTTTGGGCTTTAAACATTGTTTTATTACAGCATCTGTTGATGGCACATACTTTGCCCTGAGACATATTGAAATGGCTAGATATGCATTGCAAACATTTAATAATACAGTAATTACCAGCACTGTTCTTTCTTTCAGGAGGAAGAAAAGAAGAAGGCAAAAGAAGAGGAGGAACAGCGGGAGTACGAGGAATATCTCAAGCTCAAGGAGAGCTTTGTGGTGGAAGAGGAAGGGCTGGATGAAGCCATGACAGAGGAGGAGGTAGGCTATACTATCTGATATGGAGGTTGGGAGTTTGCTCTAGACCTGGAACAGAAGTTGGGAAAGTTGAGTCTGAGACCATTTATTTCCAGCTAAAATGGAACTGAAATAAGTAGGTGAGAGAGAAAACGGTGTGAGGAGAGTGTTCTGCCCAGATGTAAGACTAGGAAGAATCCTGGAACAATCAGATCAAGGGCTGTGGCATAGTGCTGGAAAAAAGAAATGCTTAAGAGCAAACCATATACAAAACAGATCAATTATATGATTCTCAGCTATATTTCACTGGTCAACTGGCTGGTCTCCCATCCTAAATTCCCTATAGGCACCAAATCCCACCTGATCTTGAAAACCAAGCAACATCAGCCTTGGCTAGTATTTGGATGTGAGACCATCAACATATACCAGATGCTGTAGGCTGCATTTCAAAAGAAGAAATTGGCAAAACCATTTCTAAATATTCGTTGCCTAAGAAAACCCTATGAAATTAATGAGATTCCCATAAGTCAACAGGCAACCTGGAGATGTATGCACACAGCTAGGATGGGCATAACAGCCAGTTGATCAATCAAATATAGCTAATTCACTGCTCATCATCTGACCACGCTTAAAATATTTCCACTATGAAAATGTCAGTGTACTTTATTTATTTATTTTGCTGTGGTATCATTTACTAGCAAAGGCAGAAGTGAGGGCAACTGTTTTCCTAGTCCTACATTGGTCAGGGACAGCCTTAGCAGCCAAGTGTGTTCCACCTACAGTAGTTACAATAATAACATCTTCCAGAAGTCCCAAGTGGTACAGCCAATAGTCAGGGATTCTGGGTGCTTAAGTCCAAAACATCTCAAGAAGCAAAGATGGAAAACCACTATGGTAGATGTCTCCAAACATGGACACAATCAGACTTCAGTGGCTTCTTTGCAGTTAGAATAAACTGTCTTAAGGCATAGAAAAGCCAGGTTCAAAGCTTCACTCAGACTTATTAAACAAAGGGATCTTGTAGCACCTTTGAGACTAACTCTGCAAAAGAAGTTGTCGCATAAACTTTTGTAGACTTGGTCTACTTCCTCAGATGCTTGGAGGAAATAGACTTAAATCTGTGAAAGTTCATGCTACAACCTCTTTCGGAAAAGTGCTACAAGATCTCTTTGCATACTGATATTCCAGAGTAACTCAGCTATGTCTCTGAATTCTACCCCCATGGATGATGATGATGATGATGATGAAGATGATAACTATTAAACATAATCATGAGTTTAAAATGGATTTAAAAGATGAAACAAGTTTACAGAACTATGTACACCAGTATTTGCGATACATTAATGAGGCCTAAAGGCCTTAATGAACAACAAAATTTTCACTTGACACCTCAACAAAATGAGTCCTCCAGGGGGAGAGCATTCTACTGTTAGGGTACCACAGGTGAAAGGGCCCCCTCTCATGTCCCAGCATAGTATATTGACCTCACTGGTGGGGCATGGAGAAGGGATCCCAAACAGACCTAACCTCCCTCAAATGTCTAGGTCTCAAGCAACATAGAAAACATTACTGTACTGAGGTTGTTCTGGCCTCAGCTGACCCCTCACAGATTTACCATTGGTCTAAAAGGGGAGAGAACACAGGTACACATTTCTGAACTTCTTTTGGGAAAGACATAGGAAAATAAATCTATTTTTATGTCATTATCTCATAATCAAAGCTGTCTAATTTACTCTTTGTAACAAGCACAGGTATCAAAGCTTCTGATTATGATCTTTTGTTGTTAGCCTGTCTTTAATGCTTTAATAATACTTGACCATCACACACACACACACACACACTTCTTTAGCCCTGCTCTGAACCCAAGCTTCTGCTTTGGGTGTATATTGATCAAAAATGGTATTAGAAACACCCTATGTTCAAAATTCAACACCCACACTCTGTGGGGCCTTAGTTATTCTGTGGACACCTCTGTTGAATCATTGAACAAAAGGCATAATTTTAGCCAAGCTCTCTTTTATGTTGATCATTGCAGCTGGTTAATATTGCAGGCTAAATGTTGCCCTTGGGTGCAAGACGAGCAGAATGTCCTGGAAGGCCGGGTGTGAAATGGTTTCTTCAATAACAGAGTCATGAACGTGTGAAAACCTTCCAAGGTCACTAGATATAAAGTGCCATCTTGTCCTAAATCAAAATGCTTTTGCTTCCCCCCTTTATATTGAAAGCTTATAATATCAAGTGGTAGTCCTTTTCTCATAGTATATTTACAAAGTTTTTTTTTAATTGTTTTATTCGAGGATGTGTGTTATCTTATTTGTCATTCCAAAAGCCCAGGAAAAGTGAGCTAACACTCCGATCCACACTGTTAGAAAAGAGAAGTAGTGTTACGTATAGAATCTGTAATGGTGAATAAGCTTTTAAAATGCAGTACTGTATATTTTCACATCTATGAGTCAGATCAGGGGGTGATTTCATGGCATATAATATAGTTATGGCAGTGGATGGAATGTTTTCTAAGCTAATTCAGAAAAAAAATTATAAGAAACTGATGCCTGAATTTTTGGATGTTTCCAAAACAGGAGAAGCATCCATTCACACCTAATCAGTCCTGGGACCCTTTAGAGTATACTTAAATGCAAGAACCTTCTTTTACTGTTGTATCTTATTTCTGTAGATTTATAAACAGAACAGGTTTCCTTCATTTGCTTTATCACAGTTGCCATGTTAATTTCTTGAACACACGTCTCCTTTTGACTAATGACCATTTCTCTTGTTCTGCTCAGTCCCGTAGCTTTCTAACAGAACTACTTGACTACATCAAGGTACTGTATGTTACTCTCTCTAATTTTATTAATTTTCTAAGATTTAATTTTAAAGAAAGAAATACTCTCCTTTTCTGGTGCTGCAGATCTAGTAACCATCTTATAGCATCTTGCTATAAATCTAAAGGATATAAGCAACCATCAGGTATAAGAAGCCTCCGTGGAGGAGATTGCTGATATTTACTCATCAGCTTGGTCACTGTAGTGGGACCTGGGATGGCATTGTTGCAACAGCTTAACCTTGGTTGCCAGTCTGTTTCTGGGCAGAATTCAAAGTACTGGTTAAAGCCCTACATGTCTTAGGTCCAAGTTATTTGAAGGACTGTATTCTCCCTTATGAGACAACCCATGTTCTGAGATCTGCTGGGGCAGCCCTTCTCTCTGTCCTACTTCCCTCGTAAATACATCTGGTGGGAATATGGGAAACAGAGCCTTCTCAGTGGCTGCTTCCAGGGTCTGGAACTCCCTTCCCAGACAAGTTAGACTGGCAGCCTCCCTACTTTCGTCTCTCAGACAAGCAAAGACTTTTCTATTCTGACATGCATTTGATAAGGGATTACATAAGGCCCATCTTACGCAATGCATTGGATATTGCTAATTGTTGAGCTGGTGATGTATGTGTGTTCTAATGATACATGTTTTAACCTGGTTTTAATTTTTTTCGGGATCATGTGTATTTTTAACCTTTTTTAAAAATTGTTTTAAGCAGCTTTGAGTCTCAGTCTGGGGAAAAGGCAGAATATAAATAAATAGATAATTGGTTTTAGACATGGCCCCTTCACCCACCTTGGTGCCCATGCCACAGTAGAAATAGGATCAGCTTCTGTAGATTGCAGCCCCTCTGAGCTGAAACTGCAGCTGTAGAGTACAGTTTTATGGGGTTCCCTTTTCCTACACAAACCTCCTGAAATTATATTGGCTCTTCAGGGATTACATGTTCTACAGGGCTGGGGCTGCAGGAATCATTGGCTACTCTGGTAAAACTACTAAGCCTTCCTCTCTTCCCAGGGGAGGCATTGTAGTTCTGCTTCCATCTGCACTGCTTGTCTGAAGATGTTCGGGGACAGGTTAGGATGACATTATACCTGTCTGTTGACTAGTGCTTTCGCTGAACAGGGATGGATGGGGCATGGATAGAGCGCAGTGTTGGGATTAGCTGCCTGCCTGGGTTTGCTGTTTCACTTGCTACCTATTTTGTGGCTGGAATTGCCAAGAGTCTGGACCTCATCAGGCTGGTCTTTGTCTTGTCAAAGCTGCTGCCTGGTGCATCAGGGCCATAGGATTGACCTATCTTTATGTTTTTACCCTGTATCATTCATTTTAAATGAAGATGTGCTTGTAGAACTCTGGCAGTCCCAAGCTCTGAGAACTGGTTTTCATGGACTGGTTTCAATTTACTCAGTCCATAATACTCAGTTCTCGAGCTTGGCTGTATCTGACATCATAATTAGAGAACCTGTGAGCTCAGGTTTTATCTGGATTTCCAGGATTTCCCTGTGGATACCAAATTTTTTATGGATTCTCCAGTCCCATTATATACAGTGGCGTAGTAAAATGGTGTCCCTTATATAAAATAGCAAAATCAAGGTTTGTTTATGGGATTATTTTTAAATATATATATATTTTCAAGCCATGGGTGGCTGAATCCACAGATGCAGATCTGTGGATATACAGGGCCAACTGTACTATTACTGTTTCTACTACCACTTTATTTACTTATATTCTGTATTTCCCATTGCAGCTGGGACTTGATGACAGCTTACAAAAAAGAAAACATACAGACAAAATATAGGTTAAAACATATAAAAAGTTATTGTCAAAATGCAACCAAGCTATCTATTGAATTAAAACAATAAATTATATACATCACCCAAAGGATGCTGAGCAATGGCTCCTCTTCATCCTGGAGAGAAGTGACCAGTGGGGTGCCACAGGGTTCTCTTCTGGGCCCAGTGTTATTCAACAGGACGAGATCAAAATTAAAAATGACCTTAATAGATTAGAAAGCTGGACCAAAACTAACAAAATGAATTTCAACAGGGATAAATGTATGGTACTGCATTTAGCCAGAAAAAAAATGAAATGCATAGATATGGGATGGGGGACACATGCCTGAACAAGACTATATGTGAAAGGAATACTAGAAGTCCAATAATACTAATAATAACAACAACTACTACTACTACTACTACTATTATTTTAAACCCCACTTTTCAACCAAAAGGCTATCAGAGCAGCTTACAAATTGTTAATTAGACATTTCCCTGCCCTCAGGCTTACAGTGTAAAGAGACAAGACACAAAAGGAGAAGGGAATGGCAGTGGGGAAGGGGGAAAGTCCAGCAGATCTTCTCTCCCTCGGAGGCCTAGACCATGGCAGATGGACTGAAGGAGGGCCCTTCTTCTTACCCTCATTAAGCCCAATGGAGCTGGCTTACCTCTCTCTCCCTCTGGGTGGTGGATGGAGGGAGGGCTTTCTTCTTTCAGGCAAGGCCACATGTCAAACATGTAGACCACATGTTGAACATGAGCAGTTGTGATGCAGCAGATAAAAGGTCAATGCAATTCTAGGATGCATCACTAGAAGTACAGTATCTAGATCAGGGGTAGGCAACCTTTTTGAGCCAGGGGCCGGGTTGCTGTTCCTCAGACAACTGGGGGGCCGAAGCCAAAAAATAAATAATTAAATAATTTTTTTAAGAATCATATAAATAAATAAACCGGGACAAAATGGAGGACACTTTTTTTAAAATGGAGGACACAAAAATGCTGCTTTTTTAAAAAAATGTTAATATAAATGCATGTTTTGGAGGCTTCTATAGACAATTGCCCCCCTTGCCTGCCGCTTGCCCCCCTCTTGTCCGCCTCCTCCTGATAGGCCAAAGGCCCCACGCCCTCACACGAGAGGCCAAAGGCTCCGGCGGCAATCGGCGGCAGGACCGGGCTGGGGCCAGTCCCAAGGCCTTGCCGGGCCGCATCCGGCCCGTGGGCTGCATCCGGCCTGTGGGCCGCAGGTTGCCTACCCCTGGTCTAGATCAAGGGATGCAATAGTGCCACTCTATTCTGCTTTGGTCAGGCTCCACCTGGAATACTGTGTCGAGTTCTGGGCACCACAATTCAAAAAGGATGTTGAGAAACTGGAATGTGTCCAAAGGAAGGCAACCAAAATGCTGAAAGGTCAGGGGTCCATGGCTTATGAGGAGAGACTTAAGGAGCTAGGTATGTTTAGCCTGGAGAAGAGAAGGTTAAGAGCTCATTTAATAGCCCCTTTTAATTATTTGAAGAGGTGTCATATTGAAAATGGAGCAAGCTTGTTTTCTGCTGCTCCATAGATTTGAACCTGGAGCAATGGATGCAAGCTGCAGGAAAAGAGATTCCACCTCAACATTAGGAAGAACTTCCTGACTATAAGGGTTGTTTGACAGTGGAACACACTACACTTCCTTGGAGTGTAGTGGGATCTCCTTCTTTGGAAACAGAGGCTGGATGGCCCTCTGTCAGGAGTGCTTTGATTCTTTGTTCCTGCATGGCAGAATGGGGTTGGACTGGATGACCCTTGGGGTCTTTTCCAACTCTATGATTCTATTATTAAAAAGCCAAACAATGAAAATAAGGATTTATTTTTAAAGGTTCTTTCCCCCCATTTCTTAAGGCCTGTTTTCTGCTGGTATGAAAATCAGTTAAAGGGGAGGTTTCTTAGCCAGCTTTGTATCTAGGCTTCAGGATAGGTAGAAGTGCTTCATAAAGCAAAATGCATATAAGGAATAATGAGTAAACCCTATAAAATCCATGGGGTCATCATGAGTCAAGAGGTTATTTCACAGTACATATGCACATACATACCCAATAAAGGTATCACTGGCGATATCCAGACTGGATACATGCTAGGGTTGCCTCGGGACGTCCTTTACAGGCGCCTCCTAACCCTATCACATAACTGCAGCGTGGTAATGGCGGCGCCCTGTCTATATGGGCGCTGCCATTACGATGTCAGAGTGGGCCGCCTCCAAATGGAGCGGCGCGGGCATGATGCACGTGCGCCGCTGCAGGACGCTTGTGGCACCCTTTCAACGGCGCCACAAGGAACTCTGAAACAGTGCTTGTATCACTGTCACAGCTTTTACACGGCTGCCGCTGTCAGGGTGTCCTTGGGGCATGAAGCTTCCCCATGGCCTGGAAAAGCGGCGGATCGGGGCCTCTGGGCTGCCGCTGTGGCCGCTGAAGCCCTGATCCGTCGGGGAAAGGGGCAGGTGCAGGCTGCCACTGTTTGGTGGATTTTGAATGTTATTGTACTTTGCTATATGGCCAACACAGTTACCCCTGGATGTGTTCCATGCATGTGAAGAAACAACAGCATAATAAAACTTTGTGAATTCACCTCCAAATGTAGACATTAGCCTGACAGACACCACAGTTCTCTGTCTTCGGTATGATTTACACAAATTTAAATACACAATTCACACATCTTAAACCAAACCCCAGACTGTACTTTTTTCACAGTAGCATTTATGTTTTCCATTAATTCAAACCCCAGTTTTAATCTTAGCTACCAAATGACTGGATTCCAGCTTCTCAAAGTCTTCTTTGAATTCCTTCCAAACGCAATCAATTTAGTCATTTTTTTTGGTGCTCCATTTTTCACAACCCTTCAGTCTTTCTAGAACTTTGTTTTCCATGCTCTTACATAATGTATTGTGAGCCATTGTGAAGGTGTATAAAGCTAGTGGTTATTTCTTTAACAGGCATAATTTTAAAGCAACACATAAGAGGCACACTTTCGGTTCCATTTCTACTTTAATATTTCATCGATTGCTCCCAGTGCTCGTCTTCCAGTACCTAGCCACATTTTCACTCTCCACCACATGTAGCATTAATCTCAGCCTTTGACATGTACAGCAGTTTCCTTCTCTCTCTTTATAGATTTTTCCAGGTTGTTAAATGCCTTTAAGCGCTCCATTTTAAAGTAATTTTCTTCATACTCTACTGCTTTTTCCCCCTTCCAATGAAAGACCACTGATGATGCTCAGGATGAGTCAGTTGTAGGGGTGCAAGCAAGGTGGGCATAGCCAGACCCAATAGTGGCTGCAGCCAGAATACAGTTGCCACATTGGATACAGGATGGGCCTCTTGTAATTTTAATCCTTAACAGATCTTGGAGCAAGATGAGATTCCATAAAACTCCATCAACTGGGCATAAAGGCCCTTTCCTCACTCACCTTGCAAATCCCAATTTTCAGCCATAACTGCATCTTCCCAGCATAGCTGTTGTCTGGCCAGTGGAGAGCAGGGATACTGTGGGGATTACTCCTGAGTAATCCTACCACCAAATGTAGGGAACTCAGTTTATATCCTACTGCTGCCTATGCCAAATGTTGAGTTTCCACCCTTTATCACACCACTGTGTACAAATGTCGGATTTTCGACTCCACACCAGTGCCTCCAACTGTGAGGCTTCCTCTCCAGCAGTCCCACCACTGTGGCCAAATGTGGGGGAGGGGGTCTTTATCCTTAACCCACCAAATGTGAAGGCTTTCCTAGTGTTCAGTGCAAACACTCAGTATGAGGGCTTTCCCTGATCACCACCTCTTCTGTACTTAAAGACTTCTTCCTGTCCCGCTTATGTGACACCAACTGTGAGGTCAGTCTAAATGCCCTCTAAGATCCCTGTGAAGATTGATAGCACTTTTATCTCCCAGCAGGACCTCATCCTTTCACCTTCAGTGCTGCCACCACATACATCTTGTCTGTAATACAGCTCTCAGAATGATAGTGAGTCCAGAGGACTTTATTTGTAAGATAGCAGATTGTGTGTGTGTATGCATGCACACAAATCAGTAAAAACATGCACAAAAGTTAAAAAATACAGTCAGTAATCTGTCTGTCTGCCTAGCTAGTGTGTATAGATAATTTGAAACACCACACTCTCATCTCAAGCTAAATCAGACCCTTACTAATACAACTCAAACTCCTCTCTCTCCCTCCAACCCTAATCTTACTCCAGACACTTTCTTAAACACATTTTCTCCTTGCACTGCTCTTGAACCAGCAGCAAAACTGACTCCGTTCAGTCTGCTGTCCCATGAAAATCTCAAATGTTCCACCAGTCAGCATCCACTTCAACACTCGATTCTCTCCCTGCTCCCAACAGCTCTTACCTCATACACAATAAATCAAGCAACATTTTTATCTACGATCCCATGCCATCAAAGACATATCCCTCTCTATATCCCTCCACCCTCCTTCCCTGCCTTCCACCAGCAAGGCGAAGACAACTATGGCTGAAAGTTGGGGTTTAAGGGTGGGGGAGGACAGATACCATCATCCCCCTGGTGGATCTTTTTGATTGAGCTTTATGGTACGTCATCCTATTGCACTATCTGTCCATGAATTACAGGAGTTTTGTCCTGGATGTGCCCTGCCAGCCCTAAGCCAGAGCCAAAAGTGAGTGGAGTTTTTCAGATTTTCACTATGCTTTTTTCTACCAGCTCCACCACCCAACTTGGAATTAGGTTGAGGGCAGGCTGACCCTGATGTCATAACTGCAAAGGAGGACAAGGAACCACAAAATGTGGGACATTCAAGAAACATGTAGGATATTACAAAATAAAAACTAAAAGCACTAATATAAATGTAAATTCATGCTTCTTAGTCATTCCCCAAATGGAGGACAATTTAAAATTCATCATGGACAGAAGGCTAAAATATAGGACATGTCTTGAAAAAGGAGGATGTCTGGTGACCCTGGTTGAGGGCCATAGGTTACCCAACCTAGATGCAGAAGGAAAAACAAAAGATGATACACAGTTATTTTAGTTATCTGCTCCCTATGGCCACCCTTTTTCTCATAAAAAGAGTGTGTGTTGTCTCTCCTAGAATCTTCCAGGAAAGGCAAATCACCTTTTATATAGGTTGCTTTAGTCAACCCTGCACTATTAAGCATTAAAGTTGTGTGTTTGTGAGTGTGTTTCAAACTGAAAAGTAGATTTCCAGCCTCTTGGAAGCTTTCAGAGGCAGAAAATGGGCTTCTAGACTTGCTAAAGTTGTGCACCCCCAAATAAACTGTAAATCAAATACTGACTGTTAATCATACTAGAGGCACGTACCAGGCATCCATCTTAGAAACGAGTCTCAGTAGGACATCCTATGAATAATTAAGCACTGGCTTCCAGATTTCAGAGATTATTTGATGTCTGTCAATGACACCTTGAGAAGATGTCAGTTGAAACTAACTTAATTAATCCCCATGTTTTGTTCAACTTTCTTAGACTTTATTATTGCCTTTGTTTGAGTATTTTACCCTGGTTGTAAGCATACACAGCAGAGTAAGCTGTATGCTTAAAAATACATTATTAACAAAATTAAGGAAACAACATATTGAATCTAGGACTAGCTGTTAACCAAAATATTTCTTTGTACCATTTAAAACTGGGGTGCTCTTGGCAGTGCCACTAGATGTGGTAAAAGTTTGCTTTCCTCTACATCAGAGATGGGCAGACAGTAAAGTGGCCCTTCCTGGTAGTTTATCAAATTATTTAAATTGATGACAAGAATCACCTTTTTAAAAACAACTTTAGGGTTTCCGTCTTCTGTACCTCCCTAATTTAAGGTGTCAGGATCCCAGATCTCAGATGTAGATATGCACGATGGAGTCCTGCAGATTTCACCCATATTTGTCCCTGTATGTGGCTAAAAGGGTGCAATAGACAGTTGATTCCTCTCACATGTTGTTGTGTGCCTTCAAGTTGTTTCCAACTTAAGTTGGGGGGAGGGGTGTGTGGCAAGATTTGTTCAGAAGAGGTTTGCCATTGCCTTCCCCTGAATCTGAGAGCATGTCACTTACCCAAAGGGGGTTTCATGGCCAAGTGAGGGATCAAACCCTTGTCTGCAGAGTCGCAGTCCAACACTCAGACTACTATACCATGCTGACCAATGTTTTGTAACCTGCATCACTCCTAAACAAATATGTTGCCCTTGGCTCTTGTTAATTGGCCTTGTGATTCTAGTATGACAAAGTTGATGTTACAAACACAAAACCCTGATTGTTCTGTAACCTCTGTCATAAATTAATCTGTTAATTTAATACAGTTTGTGCATAGACCAATATGTATCAGTACAGTTGAAGTGTCAAAAATAAAGCCATTTCAAATCTCGTCTCTTCCCTACAGAATGCCAAAGTGGTTCTCTTGGAAGACCTGGCTTCCCATCTGGGCATAAGGACACAGGTATGTGTTTGCAAGCCAGACCATAGGCAGAACAGTAAGTCTTTCATTGACATCATGGGGATGCTTCCACTGATGGTATCACCAGTACAGTGCCCACAATTGAGCTGCCTCCCCATATGGCTGAACATGGATGTACATGTTATGATGTGATCAGAACTGCATTCCCTTTGTACTGACATCTAATGCTATAGGTTGGGACACATGTTACACAGTGACATCCCATGCTAGCAGTGCCATCACTGAAAGCCTTCTAATTGTGACAGGTGTACTTGACCTAGTGTTGGCATTTGAGAAGGAGATCCCCTTATCACCCTTAAATTCTCCTGTGTAAGCAAAATGCCCCTTTTTGTTTAGAATTCCCTTAATTTTGTCCTACAGTATTGATTTCATAATATTCCTCCCCAGTCCATTTTGTGTTTAGTGCAATTCTGAAGGATAAAAATCCAGCTTTGACAGTTAAAGGGTGATGGCTGGTAGATGGAGGGGCAGGAGGTTTCAAGGTATGGGTCATCCATACTTTGATCCCCATGGATTACCCATATTTTGATCCCCACCATTGAGGGATCCTTCAGCACAAAGTGCTCAGAAGCTGCATACTGGCCGTAGGTGGGCAAAAGTTCAGAAGTAGACTTTAAAATATCCTAGAATGCTTGGGAGTTTCTCCCTTTCATTATCATTCATCCATAGTTGGTCTCTTCCTGTTTCACCTCCTCTCATACAGTATATATGCTCCTGCTGCCTTCCATCCTCACTTCAAAACAGTTTATAGGATTAGGTGATCCTCAGACTTCCTCTGTATGGCCTCTGGCATGCTGATGTTTCCACAGGGTCATTATCAAAGGGAAATGGGACAATTTGGTGGAAGGAATAAAAGTTTTAGCAAGCAGATAGGCAACCTGCAGTATGTAGAACCAAATGGCACTGTGCAATGTCTACAGCATTGCTATTCACATTGCGGTTGGATTGCACCATACTATCTTGAGGACACCTAGTCCCATATGATTTTGGAAACTAAACCGGTCGGTTTGGTTGGTTTTTGGATTAGAGACCACAAGGGAGTACCAGGGATTTCCCGGTAAGGCTAAGAAAGAATACAACCTGAAATTTGGAAGATTCTGCCAATCAGAGTTGAAAATACTGAACTTAGTGGAACAAGGGTTTGATTCAACATAAGGTAGCTTTTGTACATACACTTGTTAGCTGCTGTCACATTGACCTCAACTCTGACGATCCTGTGGATGAGATATCTCCAAGCCCCCCTATTCTCTACTGCTCTACTTAAGTCGTGTAAATTCAGGCCTCCCTGATTGAGTCTGTCCATCTGGTGTGTGGTCTTCCTATCTTTCTACTGCTTTCTGCCTTTCCTAGCATTGTCTTTTCCAGTGATTCATACTTTCTCATGATGTGGCTAAAGTACAACAGCCTCAATTTAATCATCTTAGCTTCCAGGGATAAATTGGATTCAGTCTGTTCAAGAATCCATTTGTTTGTCTTTTGCATGCACTTGCTATCTTTTTCATTTCTCCTTGCTGTGGTACAAAGATGTGGAAGTATAGATGTGTTTTAATACTGTGATATTTTAATTCTATTTTATGCTCACTTTTGGATGATTTTTATTGTTCTTTTAAACTGTAAGCTGCTTTCAATCCCAGTTTTGGGGTAAGAAATAAACAGCAGCAGCAGCAGCATTATTACTGACACAGAGAAAGGCTGGGAGTTGCACTTTCCATGGCTTTTAGGTTGCCCACTTCAGGACTGACTATCCTAGTGAAAGTAGAATGTATGAGATGTTTTATGGAACATGGATTGAAAAGATAGGGAAATAATTTTTTAAAACACACACAACACCTTCCAAAACAAATAGAAAATATCTTGCTCGCTAAGCTCCATGCAAAATCACATGCTTTGCATTTAGAAGGTCCCTGGTCTAGTGTTGCAAGACTAGGTTAGCACAGATTTAGATTTCACTTGTCTGAAACAACTGAGAGCTTCTACTCTGTGTCAGTACAGACCAAATTGGAAAACTGTATGGTGGCCAGATCACCCAACCCCCAGATCGCACCCCCACAGCAAGCCCTATCAAAATGGCATCATGTTCTGTCACCATTTTAAGCGAGACTGCTGAAGAAAACAGATGTATTTGGGGATAGTATGGGGTTCTGAAATCTTGTGGGAGTATTTCAACATGTTTTTACACATGTGGGCGGCTTTCTGCATAGTTTGGATGCAAAAGTAGCAATTAAAAAATATTTGAGGGCTTTTAAGAGACTGGTGGGAGACTTTAGAGGTGCAAACATGGCATCTAGGGTGCAAACCCATCACATAGGCGATAACATAGCTAAATGGACCACTCATCTTGACTCTGTAATGCAGCTTCCCGAGTTCATTTTTTGGCTGGCTTTGCTGCATTCTGAATGCCCCCCAAAATAGACACTGCATGGGCCTTTGTTGAAATGCTGGTGTGTTGTCTGAAAATGTGCCAGTGCACCTGGAAATGTGAAGTGTGTTGCTTACTTGATTTGTTTTCCCTCAACAGGATGCAATTAATAGAGTACAGGACCTGATGGCAGATGGAACATTAACAGGTAACAGTGAAAACATTATGGGGTTTGATCGTCTTGTTTAGATTGAAACAGATGTCTGACTCACAATATATGTGCAGCACCTAAACATCTTCTACTGATTTTTATTTTCAGTTTTATTCAGGTTATATTTCACTTTACAGCAATGCAGTGTTGCAAATATCAGCCATTTGGTATCCACAGGGATTTGGTTCCAGAAACCTCCGTGGATACCAAAATCTATAGATGCTCAAGTCCCATTAAAAACAGTAGCATAGTAAAATGATGTGCCTTACATAAAATGGCAAAATCAAGGCTTGCCTATTGGAATTTATATATTTTTGAAATATTTTCAAGTTGTGGATGTTTGAATCTGTGGATAAAAAATCCGTGGATATGGAGTGCTAACTGTAATAACAGATAAAAAATCTGGTTGACAAAAATAACATGAATTAGAATACTGTTAGTGAGTGTTGGACTAACACACTGGGAGACTAGGGTTCAAATTCCCCGCTCAGCCATGGAAACCCACTGGGTGACCTTGGGCAAATCAGTCACACAGTCTCAGAGGAAGACAATACCAAACCTCCCCTGAATCAGTCTTACCAAGGAAATCCTGTGATAGGTTCACCCTATCTATACACACACACTGGCTCTGCACACATACATGCACATGAGATGCAATTTATTGATTTGATTTATACCCCATCTTTCTCCCTATGCAAGATCCAAGGCAAATTGAATAACGGTCAGTTAAAAATAGAAGATTAAAATATTTTAAAAACACAAATCATAAAAAGAGAAAAAGCACAACCCTACTACAAACCCTTTGTATTACATAGATTTTAAACCAAATAATTGTATTATCTAGGTTAGGGGTAGGCAACCTTTTTGAGCCGGGGCCAGGTTGCTGTCCCTCAGACAACTGGGGAGCCAAAGCCGGGGGGGAGCTTCCACCCTCTGGGGGTGGGGCCGCATGCCGGGGTCGGAACTTCCACCCTCAGAGGCCGGGAAAGAGCCGGCGGGGGCCACCAGCACCCAAGGCTTCCTCTTCTTTCCCGGCCCCTGACGGGCTCCTTCCTGGCCTCCACAGAGGCTGAGAAGGAGGAAGGAGGCTGGCGGCCCCCCAAAGGGCCCACACACTCGCGCGCAAGACCTTTAGCCTCTCTCGCGAGGGCGTGGGACCTTTGGCCTGTTGCGCGAGAGGCCCGGTCCTGCCGCTGCTTGTCGCCGGCATGGGGCCTTTGGCAATTGCCGGCAGGACCGGGCTCAGGCCAGTCCCCCAGCATCGCCAGGCCGCATGTGGCCCGCGGGCCGGGGGTTGCCGACACCTGATCTAGGTGTTTGACATACAGAAGAAACAGTTTCAGCTCTTCATAAATATTTGACTAGAATGTAAAGTTATATGATGTAAGATGCTTTACATGAAATTACAAACTATGTGTCTAGACCACAAGGACTCTATATTCCTCCCTAAGGAGAGTGCATATCAGCCATAAAGTTTACTAGTTGGGTGATCTGGAGCTAGAGGTTATCTCTGAGCTTGACATACCTCAGAGGGCTGTTGTGAAGATATAAAGGAGAATTGGAGAATGATGGATAATGGGTCCCCTGGAGGAGTTACAGGATAGAAATGGAATTAATAAAACATCTCTCTTAATACAGATTGAGAGCCAGTGTGGTTTAGTGGTTTAAATGTTGGACTAAGTCCCTGGAAGCCAGGGTTCAAATCTCTGCTTGACCATGGAAACCCAGTGGTTGACCTTGGGCTAGACACATTCTCTCAGCCTCAGAGGAAGGCAAAGACAAACCTCCTCTGAACAAGTGTTACCAAGATAACCCTGTGGTAAGAGTCACCTTAGGGTCGCCCTAATTAAAAAATGACTTAAAGGCACACACCAGCCTATATAAATTGCATGTTCAGGGCAGGTGAACAGCTGAGATATAGTATCTGGCTCAGGATCACCCAACTAGCAGGCTTTATGACTGATAAGTAGGAACTGGAACTTGACAAGACATCTGCTCCCTTAAAGTTCTAGAATCATAGAGTTGGAAGAGACCACAAGGGCTATCCAGTCCAACCTTCTGCCATGCAGGAACTCATAATCAAAGCATCTCCAACAGATGGCCATCCAGCCTCTGTTTAAAGACCTCTAAGGAAGGAGATTTCACCATTCCCTGCAGGAGTGCATTCCATTGTCCAACAGCTCTTACTGTCAGGAAGTTCCTCCTAATGTTGATGTGGAATCTCTTTTCCTGTCACTTGCATACATTGTTCCAGGTCCCATTCTCTGGAGCAGCAGAAAACAAGCTTGCTCCATCCTCAGTGTGACACCCCTTCAAATACTTAAACAGGGCTATCATAGCACATCTTAACCGTCTCTTCTCCAGGCTATCTTAGTGTACTTCTGTGAACTTTTCACAGTTGGAAACAGGGTTTTGGACTGAGTTGGCTCCATTTATCTAATCCAACAGCATTTTTCTCGATAGTGACACTTTAGTGTGCTTTGCCAAACCAGATTCATAAATTCATAAAATAAAATAACAAATAAGGAAATATTAGTGTCATAAACTATTTGCATAAATCATTTGCAACAAATCATTTGCATTTTGATGGATAAATTAATATTGGGGGAGGGCATTAGTTCCTTCTCCCATATGTTCTGTTCTGGGTGACACAAGCTGCCACCACCGCTCACACTTGGACCCCGTCTCAGCTGGCAGTGATAGAGTGATGGAGGCGAACCTGCCAAGCAAGAGTAAAGGCCCTTCCACCGATTAATTAGTGGGACACTTAAAATCACATTTAAAACCCTAATGGCACCAATTATTCAATTAAAGGTTGAAGGCCTAGTCTTTGTATCTTACAACCTAGCTAGCCCAAACCTTAGAGGCAGACGGATTGGAAAGTTCTAATGAGGCAATTAAACAAATGAACCACAAGCTGTGGAATTTAATTCCAGTTTGGCCCTTTTTTCTCTCTAGGTGTAATTGACGACCGAGGCAAGTTCATCTACATCACACCGGAGGAAATGACTGCCGTGGCTGAGTTCATTCGTCGGAGGGGACGCGTCTCCATTACAGAACTGGCTCAACACAGCAATTCTCTGATCAACCTAGAACCTGAGCCCAGAGCACTTACTAAGGGGGTGGCATGAGTTGCCTCTCTGTATGTCTTGCAGGGCAGGAATAAAGGTGTACTCATAAACGGGGCAAAATCTCCACACCTGTCATAACACCAAAACAGTAGATACTAAGTCAATAAATAAAATACTACCAAGAAGAACAGTGGACTTCAGAAATGTCTTGTGGCTAAAATACTCTTGTTTTTTGTGTGAATAAATAGTAATGTTAAATATGAATTACTAGAGTCAGCTAGAAATACTCCTTCCAGTGCTAGAGGCAGTTGGGCAATGTGAGACAGTGGGTTTGTCCTGCTCATCGCCTTCCTCAAGACAACTATGCAAACAGACTACTGAATTAGATAGAGAGCCCTTTGCTGTGATCCAGCAGGGCTTTTCTTATGCTTTTCTTAATATTCCACCACTAGCATGCTCATGGAAGGTTAACTGAATATGCATTTGTCATTTCCTAAAAAGACCTTAAATTGCAATTTACTACACAAGAGGAATTTAAGATAGAACACAGACTTTTAAAGCAGAAGTGGGCAACATATGTGGCCCTTTGGATAGCCCTGAACTGCAACTCCCTTTATCCCTAGATAGTATAGCCAGTGAAGGATAATGGGAGGAGTCCAACATAATCTGGAAGGCCACATGTTGCCTGTACAGGTTCAGTCTCCCTTATCTGGAAATCTGAAATATTCCAGAAACCAAAACTTCTTTCAAGGATGGCTGAGATAGTGATACCTTTGCTTTCTGATGGCTCAAGGTTCACAAACTTTGTTTCATGCACAAAATTATTAGAAATACTGTATTTAAAACTACCTTCAGGCTCTGTGTATAAGGTTAATAGAGTTTATTTATATCTTCCTGCCTCTCCCAATTGGATCGAGGCAGGATCACAGCAGAGTTTAAAAAATACAGTTAAAACATTACAATATTAATTACCACACAAGTTAAAACCACAGTTAAAAACATCAAAGCAAGTCATCAAATCAACAATCATGGGGTCAGATGCTCTCGTTTCATACAGAAACAGTCTGTAATTCATAGAAGGTCAGGTGGGTATGCACATTGAAAAAGCTCTGTCTTAACCACCTTCCTGAAAGTTTCCAGGGATGTAGCAAGGCAGATCTCCTCTGGGAGTCCATTTCATAGTCTGGGCGCAACTATACTAAATGCATTTGGGGAAGTAGAAACATATTTAGATACTGGCGTCTCTAACAATTTCTTCCCATTTGTTCTAAGAGTGCGGAGCGGATTGTATAGGGAGATGCGTTCCTGTAAGTAACTCAGGCCCAAGCCATGTAGGGCTTTAAAGGTAATAACCAACACCTTGTATTGTGCCTGGAAGCTAATTGGGAGCCATTGTAGATCGTTCAGAATAGGTGTTACGTGGTCAAATCTCGAGGATCCAGTGACCAACCTGGCTGCCGCATTTTGCACTAGTTGAAGTTTCCGAACTTGATACAAGGGTAGCCCCATGTAGAGCACATTACGGAAATCAAGATGAGAGATTACCAGAGCATGTACTACAGCTTCCAGGTCCTTTCGGTTGAGGTAGGGTCGCAGTTGGCGTATCAACCAAAGTTGATACCAAGCACTTCTGGCCGTCACATCCGCTTGAGATGACAAACGTAGAGACGGATCCAGAAGTACTCCCAAACTGCAAACTTTGTCCTTCAGGGGAAGTGTGACCCCCGTCTAGGAGTGGTTGACAGATTTCCTTCCCTGGACCTAAGGATCCTATGGCAAGTACCTCCGTTTTCTCTGATTTCAGCCTGAGTTTGTTTTTCCTCATCCATTTATGAAACATAAATAAACATTGTGTTTAGACCTGGGTCCCACCTCCAAGATGCCTCATTATATACATACAGTATATGAAAATACAGGTATTCCAAAATCCCAAACACTTCTGGTCCAAAGCATTTCAGATAAGAGAGACTCAACATACACCTTTTATAAAGCAATCGTGTGTGTGTATGAGAAAGACAGAGATGCTCATAAATATTGTGATGGCTTTGGATATCATTACCAACCTATGAATAACTATATTTCACTTCTCTTTGAAAAAATGACTAAAGCTAAGAAACACATCACCAGAAGTGCCTTTCTTAACACTAGTACTGTCATGGTTCAGTGCTATGGAACTCTGGGAACTGTAGTTTTGTGAGACATTTTGCCTTCTCTGACAGAGACTTCTGGTGCCGCAACAAACTGCAAATCCCAGGACTCCAACAGCAGTTAAAGTGGTGTCAAACCAGATTATTTCTGCAGTGCAAATGCAGCCTTTGTCAGTATACAAAGTCATCAAGGTTCATTTGTGGTTTTTGAAAATAACGATGGTAGATTTTTAAAAACAAGACACTCTTCTTTCACCAATCTCCCCCATTAGCAGCCAAAACAACACAAGTTGAGTTTCCCTTATTTGGGATACTGAAATCCCATAAAATCTATTTTGTCTACATGGATGGCTAGGATAGTGACACCTTTGGTTTCTGAGGGTTTGGCGTACACATACTTTATTTCATGTACAAAATTATTAAAAATATTATGTATAAGATTACCATCAGGCTATATGTAGGTAGGTATATGTATACGGTGTATATGGAACAAATTAAAGCGCACATGAAACAAATGAATTTCATGTTAACTCTGGTTGAAAGCTATTACGATTATTTTATGGCTAGATAGAGGGAATGTCAGGTTCTCCTGAACTACCCTGCCCTTGGTGAATAGCTCTAGAAAACCTTTTTTAAAGGTTGAATAAAATAAAACAGTAAATAAATAGACGTGTCTTGGGGATGGGATCAAAGTTTAAACACAAAATTCATGTATGTTTATATATATATATATATATATATATATACACACACACACACACACACACACACACCTTATAAACATAGGCTGGAGGCAAGGCGACCATCTGTCCTAACCGCAAAGGAGGACATGGCACTGCAAAATGTAGGGCATTCAAGAAAAACAGTGGACATTACAACATAAAAAGCTAAAAACACTCATAGGAGTTTATCACATGGGCTGATTTCGACATTAAAGAGAGATTAAAGCGCATTTAAAGAATCCTGCAAACGAAGTGGAAATGGAGAGTAATTGTGTGAGTGGTTATTTGCAAATAAAGTGATATCGGAAATGCATTATCGCTGAAATCCCGAAAATAAAAAGATGCGCATTAATGCTTCTTTGCGACGAGTTTTGTGTGACGTTGTGAATAAAATAAAACAGTAAATAAATAGATGTGCACAAAGAGGCGTCTTGGTGATCTTAGGGCTGGCCCAATAAAAAGTATATCACTGTTTTGTGGATTTTGGATGATGCAGTACTTTTCTATATGGCCTTGTCTACACTTGGAAGAAATATTTTGCAAATACAGGTGTTCCAAAATCCAAAATAATCTGAAATGCCATTGGATAAGAGCGTTTTGGATAAGGGAGACTCAACGTGTCATGGCTGTGGCGGGCAGTTGTGGCCCCCTGAATGTGTTTGGACCGTATCTCCCATCGTCCCCAGCCGGCCTAGCCAAGGGTGACGAATTCTGAGAACAATCTTGGTTAACTGTGAGAAATATCATTGGTGCCTATGCCAACAGAACAGTTAAGGCTTCCATGCCCTGGCCCAGAGGTTCTCTGGCTGCAATGGCCGCCCTGCTGCGCGCAATCGCTCCCACTTGCGCGGCGCAGGAGGGAAACACATAGCCTGTTATGTCAGGGAGGCAGCCCATTGAGCCCCGCCGTGGGCAAGTGCTGGAGGCAAGTGGGGAGTGGGCTGGAGAAAATGGCCGCCTCAAGTGAACAGCCGAGGAACTAGAGTGAAGGCTTGAGTGCGAGGAGTAGGCCTCAAGCGCCTGTTTTGGAGTTGCAACAGACCTGAAAAATGGAGGGGCATAAAAACTTCATTATTTTTGTTGAAAAGATAGTAGTTGTAGTAGTAGTAATAGATTTTTAATAATAATAATAATAATGATAATAT
>NC_056526.1:188446362-188450092 GCF_019175285.1 Sceloporus undulatus | reverse complement strand
TTATTATTATTATTATTATTATTATTATTATTATTATTATTATTATTATTATTTGTATTCCGCTTTTTCACAAAGGAATCAAAGCCGATTCCAACAGTAAAATTAAAACACCAGACAATTAAAAATTACAATTTAAATACCCCAAAACCTTTCTTTCCTGTCTCTTCTCTATGCTTGAGGTGAGGTTGTTGTTTCTGAAATAATAATAATAATAATAATAATAATAATAATAGATTTTTATTTCTTTTTCCACACCTCCTTAATGCTTGAGGCAAGGTGGTTGTTGCTGAAATAATAAAATAATAATAATAATAATAATAATAATAATAATAATAATAATAATAATAATAATAGTTATAGATTTTTATTTATTTTTCCACATCTCCTCAATGCTTGAGATGAGGTTGTTGTTGTTGTTGTTGTTGTTATTTACTTCCCACATCTCAATGCTCGAGGCAAGGTTATTGTTGCTGTAATAATAATAATAATAATAATAATAGATTTTAATTTATTTCTCCTCTCTCCACAATGTTCAAGGCGAGTTTGTTGTTGTTGTTGTTATAATGACAACATTGTTTATTTCTTAGCCATCTCTCCCCATGGATTGAGGCAGGGAGCAACAACAATTTACACACAACACCAGTTAAAATGTATCAATTAAAACACACATCAGTTTAAAAGGACAAATAAGATATCCACATATTAAAACAATCCACATTTAAAATTCATTATTTAACGTTCACAATTTAAAAAGTCATAATAGTCCAGCACTCACCAACTACATCACAAGGTAAAACATATTAAAATGCAAGACACCAAGGAAACATATGAAACCAACAGTTAAAATGTAGTACCATAAACCCTTTAAAGTACATGCATTTGAGTACAATGGGCCCCTGTTATGCACTGGGATTTAGTTCCAAGATACCGAAATCCATGGATGTTCAAGTCCCATTAAATGCAGTGGTGTAGTTAAATGATGTCCCTGATACAAAATGGCAAAACCAAGGTGTGTTTGTGGGATTATTAATTTTAAAAATATTTTAAAAGCCATGGGTGGTTTGAAGTCCTTATCATACTCAAGATGGAGGATGTTTTGGAATTCCTCCTGGACAGAAGGCTGAAATGTAGGGTCATTGTTTTGACAAACCCTTTCTACCCACTACAGGCCTGAAGACTGGGAAGTGGTCAACAGCACGGTATATGTGTTGTGTGTGTATTCTGTGCCTTCCCGTCATTTCCGATTTATGGCAACCCTAAGGGGTTTTCTTGGCAAGATTTGTTCAGAGCAGGTTTGCCATTCCCATTCCCTGAAGCTGGGAGCAAGGTCACCCAGTTGGTTTCACGGCCAAGAGAGAATCGAATCTTGGTCTCCAGAATCGTAGTCCACCACTCAAACCAGTATCATGCTGGTTGACGCAACAAGATATACCTAAACTATTCTTCTTTTTTTCTTTTTCTTCTTCTTTATGGCAGAACCAGAAGAAATATCCAAGAGAAACAAAACCACAACCTGCCTACCGGACAAATGTTGAGCTTCGACCAAGACTCCAACCTATCCATGAGCAGATGGAGGAACTGTCATTGTCCACCGTTTATTTTCTGCTGGCAGCTCTGATGCAGTGTTTGAGCTTGACATGCCTCTGTGTGGCCGTTTCTATGCTCAAGTGGGTCCTCGTGATTCAGCCCGATAACCTTTACCCAAGGGTTTCCATTTCCAATAACTTTGGGGTGCCCTTTGAGATGGATGTGAACAAATTGGCAAACACCAGTACTCCATTTGTGGGTAAGAGCCACCTTGGAGATTGTTAAGCAGAGGCTGGATGGCTGTCTCTCGAGGGTGCTTGGATTGGGTCTTCCTGCATGGCAGAATGATGTTGGTCTCCATGGCCTTAGGGGTCCCTTCCAAATATCTGGAATTCTATGACTTCCAGGATGAATGGGAAATTTGCAAGAAGAGACATTAGCACATCTGGCCCTTGAGTTATGCTAGTTCATCTGTTGGCGATTGTTAAAGCTGGGAAAGCTATGACAAAGCTGTGTACTACCAGACTATTATCGGAAAACATAAGATGACTGTCGTTTGGTTTTCCAACTCATCTGTAGCCATAAAGCAGCCACAGATGCTAGCAAAATGTTAGTAATAAACTGTTCTAGATCACAGTCATATAGCCCAAAAAACTCACCAAAAAATGGATGCCAGCTGTGAAAGCCTTTGACTTCACAATAACAACAACAACTTCCCACTGCTCAGGATGGCAAAGCTGAGACGCTGCCACCAAGCACAGGGCAGTGGCTAGGAAGCCCCTCTTTCTGACTTTTTCCCAACCTCTGTTGGAGCAGCAGGGAAAAGGGAAGAAGAGTTGCCATTTAATATTAAATACAGTGGGCCCTTGGTATCTGCTGGGGTTTAGTTCCTGGAGCCTCTGTGGCTACCAAAATCTATATGCTCAAGTCCCATTCAGTACAGTGGCCTAGTAAAATGGTGTTCCTTATATAAAATGGCAGAATCAAGGTTTCCCTTCTGGAATTTATATATTTTTAAAAATATTTTCAAACCCTGGATGCTTGAATCCGTGGGTAAAAAAAATCCAAGGATATGAAGGACGGACTGTACATGATTACTCTTCCTCGACCAGTTGGGTTTTTTTCTTTGCAGAGCTACTAGCAAGTCAAACTAGGCATTCCTAGGGCAAGATGGACTAACCATCGGTCACTGCATGAAACAGCTTCACACCTTTCTGCCTGCTCCACTGTGTAGTGCAGTGGTAAATTCTGAATGAAAGCCTGTTAAGGTCCCTAGACCTAGAGCCATATCACTAAGGACAATCAAAACATCCAGGCAGGCTGTAATGGGCCAAGGGTATGCTGCTGTGAAAACTGCAGACAAGCTGAGAGGGAACTGTGAAGTTTGAAAGAGGTGGCAAAAAATTCCCTTCTCCTCCATCAAAATTACTTTTCTGGGCTACAGCTCCCAGGTGCTACATCCAGCATTGGCAATGGGAATTGCCATCTTAAAAAAAGGTGTCTTTTTCAGTTCTTTCTCTGTTAAGTCAAAATATCCTAGTGTTCCAGACCTGCAGGCATTGATCTCTCTGCAACAGTTTTGTCCCTTTTACCAAAGAAATCTGGGAATGTTAGTTGTTACTGAAAGCTATAGTTCCCAGAATTGTTGGCAGGGAGCCTAAAGGGAGTATAAAATTGATCTGCACTTGCAGGTGGACACAATGTTCACTAGTACTACCACCACTACTACAGGTTGAGTCTCCCTTATCCAGAATTGCAAAATAATATTCCATAATCCAAAATTGTCACACCTTTGCTTTCTGGTGGTCCAGTCTACACAAATTACATTTCATGCACAAAGTTATGAAAAATATATTTTTAAATTACCTTCAAGATATACAGTCGCTCCTCCGTTTTCGTTCCAGACCCACCCACCCTGCAAAAACAGAAACTCACCAATACTGAAGACCCATTAGCTTGAATGACAGCGTACCCCATTTTGTCCCCCTCCGTTTGACACCCAAATTTCATGTTCATGAAAACGGGCAGGGGAGAGGTAATGTATATGAAACATAAATGAATTCCACATTTAGACTTGGGTCCCAATCCCCAAAATATCTCTGTATATATGTATAAATATTCCAAAACCAAAAAAAAAAAAAAAAAAAACCTGAAATCCAAAATACTTCTGGCCCCAAGCATTTCAGATAAGGGAGACTCAACT
>NC_056526.1:188416162-188446352 GCF_019175285.1 Sceloporus undulatus | reverse complement strand
GATAGATAGATAGATAGATAGATAGATAGATAGATAGATAGATAGATAGATAGATAGATAGATAGATAGGGGTAAAAATTTAAAAATAAAAATCTCACTTTGCCATTTTCCACTCTTTTCTAACAGGGAAATTTTATTTCTTCAGTGAGGCAGAAGAAGATGTGATGCCAGTAATGGTCACCATTTGTATAGTGTGCTTCATCGTAGGCTTATTGGCCTTTCTCCTGGATTTCGTAGAAATAAAATGTCTAGGCCAACATCAAATGTCCATTAGTGTTTTCCTACACATTTTGTCAGGTAAATGACTTGTCTGTCCCTCCCTTGCCTATCTGTGCACCAGAAGCTGATATGAGGTAGTTTCAATCTTTAACATTGCCATTATAAAAATGGAATGAGGCAAATCATTGTGTGTGCAGACAAGATATGCAGTGGAGCTTTACCTAGTGTACACCATCACCATCTGTTGTTGTTGTTGTTGTTGTTATCACCATTGTTTCATACACGAACAGCAAGCTTGTAGTCTGAATGTGGATCCCAGCATTCCACACTTCAATGGAAAATACTGGTTGACTTGAAGCCTCAAGGTTTGCAGAACTTTCTTATTGTCTGCCATCAAACTGATTTCAATGTATGGCAACCCTATGAATGAGAGACTTCCAACAGCCACGTCATCAACTACCCCACTCAGGTCTTGCAAACTAAGACCCATGGCTTTCTGAATCAATCCACCTGTGTAGCAGCCTTCCTCTTTGCCTACTGCCTTCCACTTTACCAAGCTTTATCATCTTTTCCAAGGGTCACATCATCACATGATGGTTCCAAAACAGCCTCACTTCAGTCATTTTTGCTTCTAGTGAGTGTTCAGGCTTAATTTGTACTAAGACACATTCATTTGTTTTATAGCAGTCTGTGGAATCTGTAGAACTCTTCTCCAACAGCAGGAATCAAATGAGTTGAATTTTAACCCTTGTTAGACTCGCTGGAAAAAAAAACATTAATGCTAGAAAAGGTGGAGGAAAGAAGAAAGGGAGGAAGGCCACATGCTAGATGGATGGACTCTGTAAAAGAGGCCACAAGTATAAATTTGCAGGAACTGAGCAGGGCGTTGGAAGACAGGGAGTCTTGGAAATGTCTCATCTTGCCATGGGCCAAGATTGAATCAAGGGCAGTTAACAACAACAAAAGCTTTCTTCACTGTCCTGCTTTTACATCAGTATATACAAATGCTCATACTATGGTCTGTATTAATCTGACTTTGGTATTTAGTGATATGTCTTTATGCTTGGGGACCTAAGCTAGTTCTTTCATTGGCTGCTTTTCCAAGACCAGGGCTACTGCCACACTGCAGATGTAATGCAGTTTGACACTGCTTTAACTGTCATGGCTCCATCCTATGGAATCCTGCGATTTGTAGTTTGTTGTTGTACTAGAGCTCTCTGATACAGAAAGCTAAATATCTCACAAAACTATCCATCCCAGAATTCCATAGTTTTTGTTTGTTTGTTTGTTATTCTGAGGTCCAAGATGGAACACCTAGAAACTTGTCACCTCATCTCCATAACCACAAGTTTTGCATTTCTATTGCTAGCCTGACACACAGCCTGCTTCTCCTGCATCTTGAGAGTAGACTCAAGTCTATGGACTTTATCACACAGGGGAAAGTGGGGGGAAATCAGGGGGTTTAAACAGTGATTATCCTGTGAAAACCGCACAATCGCGATTAAGATTTTCACACACATCGCAATTAAAGAGTCATTATCCCTGGAATAACCAGGGAATAACCAGGCAATAAACAGCAACAAATCATTCATGAGATTTCCTTGTGAATGATTTGTTGCTGTTTATTGCCTGGTTATTCCTGAGATAATGGCTCTTTAATTGCGACGTCGTGTGAAAATCTTAATCGCAATCACGTTATTTTCATGGGATAATCACTGTTTAAATCCCTGATTTTCCCCTTGTGATAAAGTCCTATGAAAGCTCATGCTGCCTACCAGCTTCTTTTTTTCAGTTAGCCTCAAAGGTGCTACAAGATCCCTTTACATACTAGGCTTCATACTTTGGCAATATCATGAGAAGGTATGTCTCACTAGAAAAGGCAATAAGGCTTGATAAGGCTTGATACCAAAGTAGGAAAAGAGAAGAACCACATTCCAGACTGATAACCTCAATAAAGGAAACCACGCCCTGAGTCTTCAAGACTTGAGCAGAGCTGTTGAGTCTAGTGTGTCCTGGAGATGTCATAAGTCATGGTCAACTTGAGGGCAGTTAACACATGCACACAAGGGATGTCATCATAGCCAATCTTGCTCATGGCCTTTCTTTCTTTCTTTCTTCTGCAGGCATATTTATTATAACTCTAATGGTACTGTGTTGTTGGTGCTTCCTGAAGATTAAGCGACGTGTCGGTGAGGGAGCATGGAAGAGATTCCAGTTAAAAGTTTCCCTAGGAGAGAGTTTTTATGTCACTTTAATGTGTTTAGGTCTGATTATCTTATCTATCATACTAAGTTTGCGGTCAATGAAAACCAAGTCAGAGATAACAACGATGCAAAGAGCAGCCTCTCCAAAAAAATAAGTGAAATATAAATCCCCCCCACAATATATAAATGAGCTCAGGTCCAACATTCCTCGTTTCATTAGCTTATGTTTGTGATGGGAGTAGGCAAAGTGCGGCCCTTAAAGTGTTGGACTGCAACCCACATTAGCCCCAGTTCCATAGCTAATAGGAATACTGGAAACTGCAATGCATCAGTTTCTGGATGATCACACTTTGCCTACCCCCGGGTTCATGAAAATGGAGCCAAATATTGCACCCATTTGGTTTTCCTTTGTCCCCCAGCCCTGCATAGAGATCTTGGTTTGTTTAAAATGGATTTTCCAATTATATTTTAAATAAGCAACTCTGGTTTAACATTAGTTGACTAAGCAGGACTTTATGCCAAGATTGCAAACCAGAACTAAACCAGACTTGTCCATTTCAGATATAACAGGGAATACTGGTTTAAATGAAGGATTGCCATGCTAAACCCTGGCCTCCATGGAGGAGGGAAGGGCAAGAGACGAGGGAATGATTCACAGACTCAAAGATATTTTACACCTACATAAACAGGATTATGAAGCCAAGAATGTTACATCTGAAACAACCTACAGCAGGTGTGCAAATAAACCTAGACAAGAAATCAGTAAAAAGGAAGCAACATCTACTCCAGTCCTTTCTCACCGCAGAGATGTTTCATTTGAAAATACCAATTCACAGATGTATATATTCCAGATCCTGAAAGGAACTAATATAGCAGCATATAGAGTGAGTTGAGTGATGGAGAAGGACCTACTAGTGTGTGTTTACACAAATAAAGCCTAGAATAGTAATCTTTTCCCCCATAATCCGGAGTCAGTGAACATCGCCATCTTCCAACTGTCGCCAGATATATAAGACTTTAAAACTTGGGGAAGCAGAAAAGAGTCCGAGTTTCTTTCCCCCATGGCTGCCATGCCACTTTTGCAATAGCCCATGTCAAGTAAAATAATGTCTGCTGCATCAGGTGAAGATGGTGAGGGGAATCCAGACCTGCCTAAGCAAGGAAGAGCCGACTTGGACAGTGTTGCTTTCTTTTGCAAGTCAGAGAGGCCAGGTTATAACTCACATGCAGGCAAACAGTTTAAAGTGCAATGCCAGTTTTAAAAGAATAGAAAAACAGCTTTGGGCTGGGGATATAGAGTAGAAATTCAGTGGCAGACCCATAGAATCACTCTCTACAGTATTTAACTAGGTTAATAATATGCTACAATGAGCTGAGGGTTTCAGAATCCATATTTCCCCTCCTAGCTATTGAAGACCCATGTGAGCTCACCTCTTTGCCCAGAAGACATTTCTGCTGAACTGTGACAGTCTCTGGTACCCTTTCAGCTTTTGCCTAGCTGAGGTGACACTGCTTATGTGCTAGTAAATCCCACACAACCTGGAGGGCCAGATCATGTGGGTGGATAGGTTACTTGATGGAAAACCCATAGAATCACCCTCTACAGCATCTAACTAGGTTAATAATATGCTGCAATGAGCTGTGTGGGATCAACAGGCAGACACATGACCCCCACAAAACTGGAGGAAGACCACCAGGGTATCACAAGCCACCATTTAAAGAATTCGAAACCTGGTATTCTTTGCAACCAGCTCTCCGGTTACGTACCATTTATAAACTGTTTGATTTCTGTCTTGTGCTTATGAGTTTCCACCTCAAAATAATCTCATTGTCTCCTTTTTTCTAAAGCTGCATTGTACATTGAAATGCAAGCTGCTGTTTAGTTCGGAGAAATACATGCATACACCAGTGTCTCGTTTCTTCAGTATAAAATGGGGACAGCACTACCTTACTTACTCCATGTGTTAAACTATTAAAAATTGGCTTGGCTTGTTCTTTCCGTGTGTGTGTGTGTTTCCTGCTGTACTGGACCCTGGGGGCTTTTGGAGAGGTTATATCTCTTTCATTAACTGGGCATCCCAGTGGGTCACTAGGTAAGCCAGTTTAAATGGGATCTGTGTCATCTCGGCTAGGATCAAACCTGTGCTGAAATAGCTCATTTTTAGCTTAGTTGCAGCCAACTCTTCCCGAGTGAACAGAACAGCAGGACACTTAAGTATCCTGAGGACTGAAATTCAACTGGGATTTCTACCCTTCCACTTCCCCTAAAAGGTTTAACACGATGAATAGGTTGGCTGGAAAATCAAAGGCAGCAACATGGGGTGGGAATTCATCCCGATCAGAACATGTTGGATTCCTTTAACAAACATGAGCTGTGTTAAGATGAACCAGACATCACTTTGCAGCCCAATAAATAGAAGAATAGAACTTAATTTTGAACTATTAAGACTTGTCAATTTATAAATGCATCCTAGTGGCTAGAACTGGTAGATTTGTTGGGGTCAAATTCGAAACTTAACAACAAAAATATAATATCTTCTCTACTAAAATCAGCATTATACAATCTCCTAAAGACTAGAGATGTTAAAGCTTTGGGGGGGGATTGAGGGGGGAGACCACCCTATTTTCTGACAAAAGTAAAAAAAAAAAAGTTTCCTCCTTTTTTTTCCAAAGGGAATTTTTCGCCCCAATTTTTTCTCTGTGCCTTCACATCTCTACAAAAACCCCATGCACCACAGAAAGCATAGGTCCAGAACTTGCTCAGCAGTTATTGGAGGCAACCTCAAGGCCCTAAATGAAAACACAAAATAAATGCCAAGAAATAATACAAAGTCCAGTGTAAGGAATTTATACACACACACACCATTCCTTCCTTTGTCAATATTTAAAAATCGTATTAACTCATTGAAGGTGAAAAGGGTCCAGTTCTTATCCTTGGCAAACACAACTTAACTCCCCTTTCTCTCCAAACTGGACTGATAAAAGCACAGGCCCTCCCTTAGGGTTTCCGCACTCACTGGGCCAAACCGCAAATTGTACTATAGGTGATATATTAACATCAAGAGAAAGGCTTTGTGAAATGGAGGTAGATGAAGTGCATGAGATATACAACGTCTCTTTTGTGCAACAGGATAAACACCATTTCAAGGAGTGGTACTGAGCATAATCATGAGAGCGCATGCACATTTGGCACTCCGTATCCAGATTCTGTATCCACAGATCCCACCAGCCACAGCTTCAAGGCATTTAAAGAAAAATCCCAAAGGCCAACCTTGATTTCACCATTTTATATACGGGACACCATTTTATTATGGCATTGTATATAACTGGACTTTAGCATCCACAGATTTTGGTATCCACAGGGGGTCCTGGAACGAAACTCCAACCAAGGGCCCATTATACTCCACCAGTCCGAATTTGGCAAGGACTGTCACAATTAATCCTTTGTGTTTTGTGGGTTTTTCTGGCTATGTGGCCATGTTCTAGAAGAGTTCATTCCTGACAAGAAGTTTATTCCTGACCACTGGGGTCCCACAGGGCTCTGTCCTGGGCCCAGTGCTATTCAACATCCTTATCAATGACTTGGATGACAGAATTGGGAGCATACTTATCAAATTTGCAGATGACACCAAACTAGGAGGAGTAGCTAATACCCCTGAGGACAGGATCAAGATTCAAAATAACCTGAATAGATTAGAAAGCTGGGCCAAAGCTAACAAAATGAATTTCAACACGGAGAAATGTAAAGTACTGCACTTAGGGCAGAAAAATGAAATGCACAGATATAGGATGGGGGACACCTGGCTGAATGAAACTACGTGTGAAAGGGATCTAGGAGTCCAAGTAGAGCATAAGTTGAACATGAGTCAACAGTGCGATGCAGCAGCTAACAAGGCCAATGCAATTTAAGGCTGCATCAATAGACTAGATCAAAGGAAGTAATAGTGCCACGTGTATTCTGCTTTGGTCAGGCCCCACCTGGAATATTGTGTCCAGTTCTGGGCACCACAATTCAAAAAGGATGTTGAGAAACTGGAGTGTGTCCAAAGGAGAGTGAAAATGGTGAAGGGTCTGGAACCCATGTTCTATGAGGAAAGACTTAGGGAGCTGGGAATGTTTAGCCTGGAGAAGAGAAGGTTAAGAGATGATATGATAGCCTTGTTTAAATACTTGAAGGGATGTCATATTGAGGAGGAAGCTGACTTGTTTTCTGCTGCTCCAGAGACTAGGACCCGGAGCAATGGATGCAAGCTACAGGAGAAGAGATTCCAACTCAACATTAGGAAGAACTTCCTGACAGTAAGGGCTGTTTGACAGTGGAACACACTCCCTCAATGGAGATTTTGGTGGAGTCTCCTCCTTTGGAGGTCTTTAAACAGAGGCTGGATGGCCATCTGTCGGGGATGCTTTGATTGTGAGTTCCTGCATGGCAGGGGTTGGACTGGATGGCCCTTGCAGTCTCTTCCAACTCTATGATTCTATGATGTTTCACCAGCAGCTGTTGGCTGGCATCTTCAGAGAATTAATCTTTTGCTATCCCATTTTGTCAGCTGCTTTAAACTGTCCTGTTTTGCTCTCCTCCCTCCCTTTCCCCCTTTGTCCTCAGTTTACTTCAGTTGCTTCAAACTAGGTTCAATGTGCAAAATTAGCTCTCACTCATTGAACCTCATAGAGGGAGAGGACAGGAGTGGGAGGAACCTTGCCTTTTCCTGTAGACTCAGGCAGCCCCTTCTAGCTTCCTCAATGATTACATTTGCCATCATGACCATCCTATTACGTTGCTTGGCTGTACATGTCCCAGTTTTCATCTATGAAATGTTGGAGGGTGTGAAGAGACCAGGAGAGCCAGGGCGGTGTAGTAGTTTGAGCATTAGACCATGACTCTGGAGACCAGGGTTCGAATCCCAGCCTGGCCATGTAAACCCACTGGGTGAGCTTGGAGAAGTTGCACTCTCTCAGCCTCAGAGGATGTCAGTGACAAACCCCCACTGAAGAAATCTTGCCAAGAAAACCCCAAGATAGGTTCACCAAAAGTCAGAAATGGCTTTGAGGCATTCAACAACAACAACAGCAGCAATAAAGGGACCAAATCCTGTCTGTTCTTGGGAGCTAAGCAGGATCAGCCCTGGTTAGTACTTAGATGAGAGATCGCCAATGGATACCAGGTGTTGTAGGCTATATTTCAGAGGAAGGAACTGGTAAAACAACCTCTGAGGATTCCTCACCTAAGTAAACCCTATGAAATTCATGGAGCTGTCATAGGACGAGAGGTGGAAAAATACACACATGTTCCTGTAACAGGCTGGCGCTCCTTTTCCTCTCAACTGTGGTCCAAAAAGGGCCGATCCATGGCTTGCCCAGGGGATGGCAGCAGCGTCTCTCATATTCCACATTTTTATAGCAACTTTGCACAAACATGGTCAGGAAGAACAAGAGGGCAACCTGCAAGGTTACATATCACTCCATTACTTTAATCCCAGCAGCTCCTTTACTCTTCATAAATTGTACCCTTTGCAAACTTTCCTTGCATCTTCTGCAATATTTCCCCCCTTAAAAACCCACACGCTACCCTCCAGGCAATGAATGTAATTCTGCCAGTTCCCAGGGACTTTTCATCTATTCAAGGTTATTCATTCACTTTTATTTTGTTCTTATTTTTTTGCCCAGCGAATGGTTCCCATGAATAGAGCCATTGTGCATCCTGGGACAGCGCCATAACCCTAAACAATGGAGCAATGAAAAAGAATAAAGTGGAAAGACAAGATATTTAACAAGGGCATGGGCCAAGGATAATAAGCCTCTGCAAAAGCAAAGGGGAGCAGCTGGGCCGGGCCTTAGGTTTACCTGAAACTAATTCATTCATTTTGATTTCTTCTCCTGCCCCACTTCGCCCATATCACTCTGCACTGTAAAATCTAAGAAATGGTTTACAGCTTGTACAATAATCTACCTTCAATCTTCTTACATTGGCAGGAATTAATTGGCCAAAAATTATTAGCATTGGGAGTGGGAGAATTGCAGTAAGAATACTGAAATGTCTTGGGAGGGTGTGCATGCACATGTGTTTGTGAGAGTGTGCATGTGTTGTGTGCCTTCAAGTCATTTCCGACCCTAAGGTGAACCTATCACGGGGGTTTTCTTGGCAAGTTTCATTAAAGGGTTTTTTTGCCATTGACATCCTCTGAAGCTGAGAGAGTATGTCTTGCCCAAGGTCACCCAGTGGGTTTCCATGACCAAACTGGGAATCGAACCCTGGTCTCCAGAGTCATTGTCCAGTGCTCAAAACCACTACACCATGCTGGCTCTCCCTTTATATATTACTAAAACAGTATTTTATATATTCCTAATCTAGCACCGAGTTTCGCTTTGGTACCATTTTAACTGTCGTGGGATCCTGGGATTTGTAGTTTGAAATTCTCTAGTATTCTAAGTATTTCACCAAACTACAGATCCCAGGATTTGTCATTTGGTGACATGCAACATGTTGGGTGCCTTTCAGTTGCTTCCAACTTATGGCAACTTCAGGCAAATGTATTGTGATGTTTTTCTTGGCACGATTTATGGCAAGACCATAATCCTTCTGTTTTCCACACCTGTCATTGTGCATTGATGACAGGTGTCGACAACACAGAGACATCCCCAATCGCAAGAGAAGTTATTTTACTGCTGTTAATTGAGCTTAAATTTGGCGGTCCTTTCTCTCAGTCCGCACGTGGCCAAGACTGTATTCCTCCAAACTACCTGAACTACAAAAGACACAACCTCTGATACAAAATGTAGACCTGCAACTCTAACATTGCCATTTCCTTCTCCTATATGATTTCTTAACATCTATTGTTTGATGGAGGTTCCTGGCACACAGCAGAAATAATTCAGTTTGACACTGCTTTAACTGTCATGGCTCCATCGGATGGAATCTTAGGATATGTAGTTTCTTGAGGTACCAACAAACTGTAAATCTGACAGAGCAAGCTACATATCTCGCCAAACTACAAATCCCTGAATCCCACAGCAATGAGCTGTGGCAGTTAACGTTGTGCCAAGCTCCATTAATTCTGCAGCCAAAGAAACCAGTGGAACTTCGAAAGCTTGCATGATGTATTTTGTGCATTTCTGGTTGGCCAATAAAGGTATCGCTCTTTTTGGGGGTTTGAGTTTTGTTATATTTCGCTGATTGGCCAACACAGTTACCCTGACTATGTCTGCATCCAGAAAGTGAAGCTTTTTGTGCCTGTAAAGGGAACTGGAAATGAGGCCCATAAGCTCTTACATAACTCTTTGATGCCACTGGAATCCACACCCACACACCCCTATTAGGGGGCCTTAGCACAACCAACACTTCTCAAAAGCTGTTTCTAATCCAGGTAAATCGCCCGCTTAGCTGGGAAACAGCTGCTTGGGATCGTGAAGCATTTCACTTTCTGGTACATCCAACAATAGGATCAGTAGGAGCAGAACTTTTGCAGGAGGAGGCAAGCACTCAGGCAACATGATCCAATGGGTATGACAGTGGAAGGATTTTGTCGTCGTCGTTGTTAGCTGCCCTTGAGTCGATTTTGACCCATGGCAACCCTATGGATGAGACATCTCCAAGACTCCCTGTCCTCTGCTGCTCTGCCTGGTTCCTGTAAACTCATACCCATGACCACCTTAATAGAGTCCATCCATCTAGCATGCCACCTTCCATTCTTTCTGCTTAAAGTGGTGTCAAACTGCATAATTTTCCTACAGTGCAGAGGCACCTTCGGTCAATATTTGCCCAAATTGCAGTTTTGCACAGATCATTTTTGCACATTCCACACTGCCCAAACTTGCTTTCTGGTCATTTGCAAAAACTGGAGCGGTCCTTTTTCAGTCAATATGGTTTGGGCAAAGAATAGTAAGTGCCGTAATATCTGCTCAGGAAGTACGATTTTGTGATATTGTGGTCATCATTGCTGGTTATTGGGGGGAAAGGGGGGCTTTTGAAAGAGGTCTGTTGGCCAAAGAAAGTCCCACCTTGGCCTGAGCCTGCATTCCTCACCCTGTGATGGAGGCAGACCATATTGTCACTTGGAGGAAGGGTTGCTATAGCAATTGCTCTTCCCTCTCCTCTTCCATAATCAGCCACTCACTTCTCCCCTGAATGGGGATGTGTAGAAAGGAAATCACACAGATCAGCTACAGGTTCAGCAAGGTGGGAGCAATTTTGTCGAGAGAGACTTTCTGCAAGGTGGTCAGAGCTGGAGGAAGACAGGTTTCCCAGGGTGCCAAGGGTGGCCCAAGACATTTTGCAGCCTCAGATGAAGGGTAAACTAGAATTCCCATTCCACCAGTGATGGGTGGTGCTTTCCATGTCAGTAGGGCACTGGCTCCACTCCAGCTCTTTCAAAATTGAACCCAAACTCCTATTGGATTGGAATTACTGTGGGCCCTTAGTATCCGCAAAGCTTGGTTCCATGGATGTTCAAGTCCCATTAAATACAATGACATATTGAAATGGTGCCCCTTATATAAAATGGCATGATCAAGGTTTGCTTTTTGGAATTTATTGGAATGTTTAAAGCTGTGGATGATTGAATCCATGGATAAAGAATCGGTGGATATGGAGGGCCCACTGTAAAACCCACACAAACTGCAAAATAATAATAATAAAAATAAGCAAAAGGGCTTAAATACCCTAAAAGCACCAGATCCCATCTGATCTTGGAAACTAAGCAGGGTCTGCAAGGTTACCACCAAGAATGGCCAGCAACTTCCATGTTAATGGTGTACTAAATCTGATTTGAGAACCAGCGTGGCATAGTGGTTTGAGTGTTGGAACTACACTCTGGAGACCAGTGTTTTGCTCAGCCATGAAAGCCTCCTGGGTAACCTTGGGCAAGTTACACACTGAGGCAGACCTCTTCTGAACAAATCTTTCCAAGGAAACCCCATGGTAGGTTCACCTTAGGGTCATCATAAGTCAGAAACCTAGCTGTCTGGCCTCTTTTTGAAGACATCCAAAGAAGATACCGGATTAACTGTTCTACACAGAAATCCGCCTTCTCTGCATTGTCTTGGATAGAAGATGCCCAAGTTGGCCAGAGGAGGGTGTCCTATGACCCTGATGTTAATGTTCTGCGTGGGTATGTCCAGTATCATGCAATTCCTCTTCTCAGATGGTGCAGTTCCTCTTCTCAGATTGTGAAATTCCTCTTTTTGGATTGTGCAGTTTCTCTTCTTGGATTATTCCCTTCCTCTTCTTGGATTGTGCTGCTCCTCTTCTCAGATTATGCAGTTCTGCTTCTTGGAATGTGCAATTCCTCTTCTCAGATCGTGCAGTTCCTCTTCTTGGACTGTACAATTCCTCTTCTTGGATTGTGAAATTCCTCTTCTTGGGTTGTCCAATTCCTCTCCTTGGACTGTGCAGTTCCTCTTCTCAAATTGTGCAGTTCTTCTTCTTGGATTGTTAACTTTCTCTCCTCAGATTGTGCAATTCCTTTTCTTGGATTGTGCAGTTCCTCTTGTTGGAGTGTGAAATTCCTCTTCTTGAATGGGGCACTTCTTCTTCTTGGATTGTGAAATTCCTCTTCTTGGATTGTGCAGTTCCATTTCTCAGATTGTGAAATTCCTTTTCTCTGATGGTGCAGTTCATCTTTTCGAGTTGTGCCGTTTCACTTCTCAGATTGTGCAATTCTACTTCCCAGAATGTGAAATTCCTCTTCTCAGACTGTACAGTTTTCTCTTCTTGGATTTTGAAATTCAACTTTTCAGATTGTACAGTTCCTCTTCTCCGAACTGTGCAATTCTTCTCATTCCCTGAAATCAGGGCTCCTTTCCCATCTGACCCAGCACAGGCAGCTACAATGGCTCAGGTGGAGGTCCTTGGCGTGCTAAGCTAAATGCCTAGGAAAGCCTAATTAAATTACACTGCTAATGTCTGGGTGCATTATTTGGCCATGGCTGCCTGCTGCAGGCTTGCCATTCAGAACTCTGCACCCACCTCATGCCGCTTTTGTGCAATGTTTACCCTTTGGGGGCCATCGCTGTGCAAAATGAAAAGGTTGCGGTGACTTGGTGGCCCCTGAAACCTATAATCAAATGCCAGAGCTGTAGATCTCTTTTTGTGCAGACCAGGTTGCAGGGGAGAATTGCAAAAGCCATTGAAGCATCCTTGTCACAGGCAAGCCACCAGTTTTGGCTAGCGCTGTGCCTCCTGCTAACATCTTGAATCATACAAAAAATTGCAGAGCTGGAAGGAATCAGTCCAGTCAATGCCAATGCACAAAATCCGCAGCTAAATCATAGAAAAGTGGAATTCTAAAGTTGAGAGGAACCTCACAGGTCATCCAGTCCAACCACTTACCAGTCCAGGAAATCCAAACTAAGGCTATTATTACCACCACAGTTACTGTCCAACATCTTGTATTGTAAGGTACATCTACATGCAGTTTGACATCACTTTAAGTGCTGTACCTCCACCCTATGAAATCCTCGGATTTATAGTTTTACAAGGTCTTGAGTCTTCTCTGCCAAAGAGTGCTGGTGCCTTTCAAATCTCAGGATTCTGTGAGAAAGAGCCATGGCAGTTAAAGTGGTATCAAACTGCATTATTTCTACAGTGTAGATGCACTCATAGTTACAGATTCATAACCGAGAGTTACAGATCCAGAACCACTCCATACTCAGTACTATAAACTTATTAATGATTGTGGCACTATTGTCAGGAAAGTAAATGGCCGCAGTAGCTAGGCTGCCAACAAAAGCCAGGACAATAAACTGCAAACCCCAAAAGTCCATAGCATTGAGCCATGGCAGTTAAAAGAGGTGTAAAACTGCATTAATTCTGCAGTGTAGATGCAGCCCAAATTTGTCAGTTATGCCACCCACATTCAGATGACTTACTCCAGCAGTTGGCACTTTAATTTCCAATGAAATAGTTCACTTGAAGAACACTAATGTAATATCGGTATCCTGAGCTAGCCCTGTGTAGACCCTCCCCATGTTGCAGATGGGCAGATGGATAGATGGATGGATGGAAGGATGGATGGACGGACGGACTGATTATCCTGCCTGTCTCCCAGTACAGGACCCACTTTATAAAAGCTATATCGAGATTTGGGCTGCATCTGCACTGCAGAAATAATCCAGTTTGACATCCTTTTAACTGCCTTAGCTCAATGCTATGGAGTTCCTGGAATTGTAGTTTATAGTGGAACCAGAGCTCTCTGACAGAGAAGGCTACATGTCTCACAGAACTACGGTTCCCAGAATTTCATAGCATTAAGTCATGGCAGTTAAAGTGGTGTTAAACTGGATTATTTCTGCAGTGCAGGTGCAGCCAAATTCCTCCTTCACTTGCTTCAAGCCCATGAGTGGACACTGTAAAACTGCAGTGCCCTCTCATTTTGGCTATCCACCCCCCTTTAAGAACAAAAGGTTCGGAGTTCCAAAGTATTGCCAAAGGCAGTTTGCTTAGGGAAGGAACCATATGCTTGCTGTATGTGCTTGCTGGATAAGAGAGCTAAAAATACTGCTGCATATTAGATGTTTTTTTTAATGTGGTTATGCAACCAAATTTAGCAGATGCATCTGTGACACATCTGGGCTTTCTGCAGAATAAAGAACAATGTTCCTCCTCCACCAGCCCAGAAAGGCACGGCTCACTCGCTCCTATGGGTCAATAAACCTACTCAATTGGCCAAAGGTCCTTGATCTTTGCTGCACAGTGGACCACCCTACTTCTTTGTATGCTATTTGCCATATGGGGCAATGCTTCAAAGACACTTTCCAGTGTGACTATATAGTGACAATCTGACAATGAATAAATGCACAGGGTGAAGAAAGAGATGGAATCTCCCAGACGTGCCCAAGATTAACCCAAAAAGAAACTAAGGTCATCGGTCAGGAAGGATCGGAAGACTTGGCACCATTTTGGTTTGTCCTATGTAGAGGAGGCCTCCCCATTGAGAAAGAACAAGAAGAAGAGGTGAGCCCAGAGGTGAGTCAGAGGCAGGAGAGTAACCGAAAAACAGGCAAGGGAATGGCCCACCTTAAAAGAAAAGTGCTGGGATAAATAGGTCAGCTGTGCTGAGTTACAGTTAGCTATAAATTGGCACAAGAAGCAGAAAGTGCGGAACATCTAATGCAATCCACAGAGAACACAAAAATCCACTGGAGACTTATCTCAAGGTGCTCGAAAGATAGTGTTTTATTAGTATTGGACATGTTTCCACCTGTATACCAGAATGGTCAAATGAAGATTGCTAAAATTCTTGGATATTATGTTACCAATTTGTACAACTTGTATAATTAACTTTTAAAAAATAAATAATGTTGACAATTAAAAAAAAGAATTGCTTGGTGCGCTCCATTAGCCATTGTATGTTTACAAGAATCAAAGGCCTCATTCCCACTTACAGATAAATCAATGTGCGATCTGAATCGATCTATCGATTCAACATCGGAGCATGGTTCCCACTACATTTGCCAGGATCATATTTCCTGTCATTTTCTGGCATCAAAATAATCCACTTGTGATTCTCATTCACGAATAAATCGATCCAAAATTATTCAGCTCCAGCCAGACAAAGGGCAAATTTGAATCGATTCCAATCTGCTTGTGGTTCACATTTGCGTTGAATCCATTTGGTGAAAAAGATGCAGAAAAAATCAGCATCAAAAAGACGTGGGTTAAATAGGTCTGGTGCATGGCCCCCCTCACTGAATCGCTTCAGCGAATCAATTTCAGTGGGAACCAGGATCATTTGAACTGGTCCAAACCGAATTGTGATCCAGTTTAAAAGGTAGTAGGAATGAGGCCCAAGAATACCCATTTGCATGCACAATGGTTACATTTGTGAAACACCATTTATACACCCATGTGCTCCTGAAAGATGCCCACCCAGCTTCTCTTTAAAGACCTCCAAAGATAGAGAGTCCACTACCCTTTGGGGCAGTTTATTCCATTGTCAAACAGCTCTTACAGTCGAGATGTTCTTCCTAATATTTAGTTGGCATCTCTTTTCTTGCCCTTTGAATCCATTGGTTCACGTTCTAGTTTGAATATTGATGTTACACCATGGCCGGTAAGGTCCAAAGTACAATTGCACATGTGCCTTAAATATGCATTAAACACCAACAGGATGCCAAGCGCTAATGCTGTGTGATGTGGCGAGCAACGAGAGCCGCTTGTTTTCGCTCTCGGCAATCCATCCGGAAAGATGACCCTTCTGTTTGTTTAGTTTTGGCCCTGGGACCAGCCACATAATCAAGATGATCGAGTTGGTAGGCTTTGTTTTAGAAGCCTTGTCATCCCCTATCACCATCACACTCAACTATAAACAGATCAACGGCACAGATTAGCTTCTGGTGCCTCATTAACATCAACTGTTTAAATGAACATTGTTGGAGTTGTAATAGCATCTTCTCCCTGGAGGGTCACTAGCACAGAGTTGGAATGTGTTTTCCAAAAGTTCCCTTCATCTAAGAATACAGATAGTGCAGCCGTAGTCCCACCGCCAATCCTTCGACCCCAAATAGAGTCAATTAGATTTGCATACACTTTGACTCACAATTGATTCAATGGGACTACTCGGATGACAGTAACCAGCAAGGGTCCATCCAGATGGCACATAGGCCTAAATCAAATTGTTATTTCCAAATAAAGGTGATCCTTTAAATCAATACCAGTTACATTGATTATTGACTTACTTATCAAGTTATCATGAATTCACTGACTCACTGAATTGGATTTAGGCCATCATCTCTAGCTATTCTTCTCAAGACTAGATGTTTGATGAATATTCACACCAATTGGCTGAGATCTTACCTGATCAAGCAAAACGCAAGAGTTGCATTTCTTGGATTCCACTACAGCTTCCCCGTTCTTGCAGTACTATGGAATCCTGGGATTTGTAATTTTGTGAGATATTTAGCCTTCCCTGTCAGAGAACTCTGCTGCCACAATGAACTACAAATCCCAGGATTCCACAGCACTGAGCCACGGCACTTAAAGTGGTGTCAAAATGCTTTATTTGTGCAGTGTGGCAGCAGACATAGAAAACTGCTCACACCTTGGACTCGGCGATTTGCTGTGTCCAACCGTCCATATTCCCCTGTACTTCTAAATGTTCAGCTGGGGTTTTAAGTTATTGCAATGCTAGAAATTTGGGAGCTGGAAGGAAATTTCATTTTTAGGAGGTGGATTTTTAGGGGGGGGGGGCAGAAATGCCTTCCTTTTGCATCCCCTGTTCCAGTGCTGAAAGGTTTCTGCATTTTAAAATAGAACAAGAAGTGTGAAAAAGTGCAACGTGCCCCAGCCAGTCTGAATATTAGGGTCTTTTCTTCCTGGCTGAAGAAATTTGTGTGTGTCTGTGTTTGTGTCTATATCTCTGTGTGTGTCCCTCTGTGTGTGTGTGAGACAGACACACACACACACACACACACACACACACACAGAATGAATTTCTTCCGCACATGATGAGAAGACCTTCTCCATCATGAATGTTGAACCTGTCGTGGAAATGTGTGAAATTCTCTAGCCTTCTCGTGGAAAAGAGATGCTTGAAAGGGTGTTGACATTTCAGAAGCCAGCGTATAATTTAGGTTTTCATTGCTGTGTGTGTCTCTCTGTGTGTGTGCCTGTGTTTTATTAAATGTAAAGTACAAAAGGACCCATGTAAACAAAATATGTACATATGTTTACTTTGCATCATAGAATCCTATATCCGGAAAGGCCCACAAGGGCCTATCAGTCAAGTGAAGCTTTGTTTAAAATGTAATGTTTTTAAAGAAAAATTTAAAATAATAGTTTTTTAAAAAGAAACATTTAAAAAATGAAAATTTAAATTTTAACTTAAAATAAAATCTGGGGGCCCTCCTTTCTTCTCCCACTGAAGTGCACAGATTCCATCCGAAGGCTGTGCACATCCTTGCCTTGCTGTTCGTATCCTCACTACACCCCTCTATGAAGGTCATTCGCTGAAGGTCTTCCTTGCCATTTAGGAGCACAGAAGATCAACCAAATCACCCTCCTCTCAAAACAGGCCCTTTCCAATCCTGTCCAACCTTTCGCTTTCCACAGAGGTATTTTAGTCCTGGGATACAGTTCTCCTGGGGCTGGGAATCTCCTTATATGATGAAATGAACATCTGGCAAGAATCAGATCAAATGGACGCTAAGCTCTAAATAAGCCGGGAGCTGAAATAACATCCATATGTTTACAGGAAGACAGCTGAGATTTGCACAACTGTGAGGTTGTGGCTGTGAAGCTGTACAATCCGTGGAGCAGGAAAAGATTTGGAGAGGGATGGCTGCTGGCTCCATTGCCTTTAATGTGGTGGATTGGCTCTGTGTTTCAGTCTTAAGAAGCTGTTGTGTGTCTTCAAGTCCGCTTCTGACTTATGGTGACCCTGAGGTGAACGTATCACAAGATTTTCACGACAAGATTTGTTCAGAGGGAAGTCTGCCTTTGCCTCCTTCTGAGAATGAGTGACTTGCCCAAGCTCACACATGGGTTTCTGCACCCGAGTGGGGATTCGAATCCTGGTCATAGTCATAGTCCAGCACTCAGATCACTAACTTGAACCCTCCACATTCCTTGGAGTTAGGGGCACAGAACCCCCATAAAAATGGAAAAACCACAAATAAAAATATCACTATTTTTTTTAACCCAAGAGAACAACTCTCTAGGAATCGTTAGCTCCTCCAGGGCAATTCTATGGTCAAGATCTGCCAGACATTGACCATGAAATTGTGCTGGAGGACCTACAAATGCCTAGCCAAGGGCTCTCTCTAGGAATCTCTAGCTCCTCCAGTGTGGCTTTTGATAGAAGTTGACAATAGAGTCATGCTGGAGGACTGAGAGATCCATAAACACCAGCCTGGGGACAAAGTTGGAGTGTGGCATCCACATGACGTACACCCTGACTTCGTCTCCAAGCCAGCGTTATGCCACGTGCCGCACCACTTGGCAGTTGGTGTTATGGTGCTCCTCTGGTGCTGTGTCTAGATGATGCAGTGCTAAAGGAGCGCCGAAAAGCCATGTCACTGGCAACTATGGCGCTCTTTCCACGGTGCAGAAAGGAGCCGCTTTTTGCAGCTTATTTTTGCACTGTGGAAAGACAGGATTGGGGCCACAGGGTCCTGATCTGGCACTAAAAGGGGCAGCTGCAGGCAATCTGTATAGCCCCTTGTTCTTTTTTTGAATAGTAATTTAATCCAGTGGGCCCTTGGTATCCATTGGGGGTTGGTTCCAGGATGCTCAAGTCCCTTTAAATACAATGGCATGATAAAATGGTGTCTCTTGTGCAAAATGGAAATATCAAGCTTTGCCTTTTAGAATGTATATTTTCTTGAATATTTTCAAGCCATGGGTGGTTGAATCCATGATAAAGTATTCCTGGGTAAGGAGGTCCAACTGTATAACTATTCTGTTCGCCTCAGCATCAGATTGAATGAGAAACAGTTGTACTGCCAGCATGTTTATCTTATCCTGAGAACTCCCTGGGTCCCACAGCATCTTGCACTGAATCGGTTGGTTTACCAGTCCCAACCTTTACGTAATTTTTTATTTATTTATTTACTTTATTTGTATGCTGCCTTTCTCCCAGGCCGATAAAGATGACAGCCAATGCATGGCCAATGGCAAGGAAGAGCACATGTACTGCATGCATGCATCCAGCCTTGCCATTCACTCAGCAGATCATATTCATTTTTTAATTTTAGGTTTTCACCTGATATGACATTCCCATCTATGTAGTAATACAAGCATAACGACTGACTCATGGTTACCCTGTTGTTCTTCTCTCCCTTTTAAAAATATTTTATTGATTGGTTTAATGCCCCATAATACCGGACAACATATATAATAAATCATTGCTCAGTATTACCATTATTGCACCCCATATACATTTCAACCATCTCCACCCTCCCTCACCCCCCTCTGATGGATATAAACAAGTAATTTAGTATCTGGTACCAATAATGTGGAATATTTTATTAATAGATTTCCTAACTTCATTGTACCCCTTGTCAGCTTTAACTTTCTCAATTCAAACCCCCTCTGCCCAGTGCAGATGCAGCCTAGGATACTGGATGTCCAGGGTTCAGATCCAGCTCAATCATTGAAACTGGGTGACCTTGGGCAAGTGACACTCTCTCAACCTCAGAGGAAGGCAAAGGCAAGCCCCCTCTGAAGAAATTCAGCCAATAAAACCCCATGATATGTTTGCCTTAGGGTCACCATAAGTCAGAAATGGCTTGAAGACAAACAACATCAACTGGGAGTTTGGAGGGCTTTAAGGGCCACACTTTGGGGTCCTTGGGGCCACACATGGGCTTCACATTACTGACCACTGACTTAGGCTTTCCATGAAAGAAGGGTGGACAACAACCTGCATTCAACTGGCATCTAACCCACCAGCGCCTGATGGAGAGGAAGAATTTTGCACAATTGTAACTCACAACCAGACAGCTAGGGAAAGAGAGATTTGGGGGGCAAATTGTGAACAATTGAAATTGATCGGTAATCATACTGGGCTTTTTCCTTAAGAAAAGACCACACTGCCTCCAAAGCGAATCTCATGGCTGCTTTGCAGAACGTTTTCTCCAGGGCCCCCCAATTGCACAACCAAGTATTTTCTATCAAAGGCGCTTTTAACATATTACTTTTAAATAGCACCCACATTGAACTAGGTTATAATTACTGACAGCTTCTAATTCTGGGAAGCTGTTTCAATTCCCTGTGATCTTTGTGTTATTACTATAAGAATAATCTTTTATTACTCAGGCTCTGTCAGCTCTTATTCCCTTTCCTTAAAAAGAGAGAAAGGGAAATAAATTGTGCTTGGAAAAGTTCCCTCTTTTTTGGATGATAACTTCCAGAAGCCTCCTCTGCCATCATAGGTCCTGGAGATGTTGTCTCCTAAAAGGAAATGCTTCCGGCTTGGGAAACAGCATAAATACATTCAACTAGCACAATATGCATTAGTCCTGTGGTCAATGTGGAAGAGGAGGCTCCCAAATGTCTGTTACATGTTGATGCGCATGTGAAATAGGCAACTAAAGACGTTGCACATTGATGTGCAACCAATTATATTATTCATTATTATTTTATTTCATTTTTATGCCGCCTTTCTCCCGGAAAGGGACCCAAGGCAACTCAGAAGATAAAAACACTCTAAAAACTTTACTACAAAATTTTAAAATCCAGGCAAAACAGCCCATATAAAAGCCACCCTGTCATGCTTTTAAAAAGCCTGCCTGAATAAAAATGTTTTTACTTGCCAGCAAAAAGAAAGCAGGGAGGGGGCCAGCCTATCCTCCTGCGGAAAGGAATAAAAGTCACCGTATTTACATGTACACAGTTGCATGTGGTTAAAGTGAAGCTTGGTGAAAGTGAACCATGAACTATGTTCAGTGTTCATCAGTAAGATGTTCATGCTGAACATCTGCAACCTTGAACTGGATACAGCTGTTCTGCATTGAACAAAATCAGGGGCATCACTGGAAAGTGCAGGGGCTACTGTCTGGGAAAGCTTCCAGCAGCCGATAGCCATGGCGCTTAGAGAGCCTTTGGTATCAAGGTAATGCTCAGACAAAAGAGCAAAAAAGACAGTCCAAAATAATCCAAGTCCAGAGTTTCAGAAGTCTAAGAAATCAGAGCATACCAAGAGTTCAGAATAGCAGGGGCGTCAAGCAGTCTGAAAAGACAATGTTGGGGCAATCAGAATCATCAGCCCAAGGTCCAAAGGTCCGGGCCAGAGAGTCAGGCAACACGAGAGTTCAAGGCAAGGGTGCTTTTGCCAGAGATGTCAGTCAACCTCTGACAATATTCTGGCATTCCTCCCAGGCTTTTACCTCCAGCTCTTACTGGTGCAGCTGTCCCCTGATTGTTTGGCATTTTGTATAAATTCTTTGAGAATGTATACAAAAGCGTGCCTTCTCTTTCTCACCTCCACTGGCTGGACGAAGGTACGGGTAAGTCTGCCTCTCCATTCTCCTCAGTGTCCATGCTGGCAGGAACCTCAGCTGTACTGGTGCCAGGTGCCTGATTGTCCTCATTGGCAGCAGCCTCTCTAGGCATAGGCACTGAGGAACTGGGGCCAGGCTCAAGGCTGGGTTCCTCTGCTTCCTCCTCCAAGTCTCCAAGCTTTTACACAGGGCATGACAGATGTGGATCACACCAGGTGACACCCTAAGATGGGGAGACACTACTTCTCCCCAAACATCTGCCTCTTCTGGGCAGAAATGGGCTATGCCATTCACCTCTATCAACACTGAAGAAATGTGAAATCGAAGGCTTTCATGGACAGCTTTAGATTTTTTTGGGCTACATGGCCATGTTCTGGAAGAATTTATTCTTGACGTTTCACCTGCAACTGTAGCTGGCATTTTCGGAGGTGGTGACATGGAAGTGTGTGGATTATATATACCTGTTGGACCCTTGTTTGGGAGGAAGTGGCTTATGTGTTTATGGTGGAGTTAGTTCAGTTTGTGTGTTGTACTGTGTTGAATGGTGCAGCCTAGAGTTGTGCTGCTATTTCAAATAGCATTCTATGCCCAGGTTGGTTCATAATGTGTTCTGCTACTGCTGATATTTCTAGCTGGCCCAGTCTGCAGTGTCTCTTGCAGTCTGGGCCAGCCAGAAAAATCAGCAGTAGCAGAACACATTACAAACCAATCTGGACATAGAATGCTATCTGAAAACACTGAAAATCCAGACCATGCCAACAGCTACCAAGTCAGAATGCACAAGGAGGCCATTGAAATCCACAAACACACGGACAGTTCCCAGAATTCCATAACATTGAGACATGGCAGTTCAAGTGGTGTCAAACTGGATTATTTCTGCAGTGCAGCTGCAGCCTCTGTCTACTCTTCATGGCATGATTCTGTAGTGCAGATGCAGCCTTCAAAGCATAAAGAGGGCAGCTATCTGCCCTGTCTGTTGCCCCAATCACACACACACACACGAAGAGAGAAATATTGTGTGTGTATGTGTGTGTGTTTTCTCCATCTCCATACCAAACCTCTTAAAAGGCTCCTAAAAAATCTACAGGGATGGATGATGGAGGAGGCTGCAAGCGTGATTTTCTGCAAAAAAAGCTGCGTAGGAAACCAGTTTGCTTCAAAGGCTAGGTGTGTAGGAGCTGGCTGCTTCTGCTGCCTGCCAAGCTGGTGGTGGATATGTTCAGTAGTTGCAGCCAGGGAAGGAGGAATGAAGGGGCAAATAAGAGACTGGGCATGGGTGCAAATTGTGGAAATGCAACAGATGCAAACCATGGGAGAGAGGAGAGAGAAGTGTTGGGTAATGTGAGACTTTCAACATGTGGCTAGTTGGCTTTTAGGGATTGTAGGTCGTTGTGTATGTAAATCCATTGGATGATCTTGGGCAAGTCACACTCTCTCAGCCTCAGAGGATGCCAGTGGCAAGCCTCCTCCAAACACACTTTGCCAAGGAAACCCCAGGATAGGTCGCTATAAGTTGGAAAGGACTTGAAGACACACGACAACCACAAACGGGGTGTGTGTGTGTGCCTTCAAGTTGCCTGTTGCACCAGACCCCACCTGATCTTAGAAGTGAAGCAGGTCAGCCTCAGTTAGTACTTGGATGGGAGACCGCAAATAAATACCACACGATATTTCAGAGGAAGGAACTATCTAATTAAAAAGATTGTATGTACAGCGCTGTGTAAATTTACAGCGCTTTATAAAGGTTAATAATAATAATAATAATAATAATAATAATAATAATAAATCAGAACCACCTCTGAGGATTTCCTAAGAAAACCCTATGAAATTTATGTGGTCACTGTATGTTGACAGGTAACTTAAAGGGGCACACACACACACATGCTTGTGTGTGTGTGTGTGATGTACCATGCATATAATAAGGAAATGGGGTGAGAGCATGGATTGTTGAAAGTGACTTGTGATTTGCGGAATGTTTGAATGGATGTTTAAAAGGCCAAACGGATGTCAATTAGACAGAGTGAGAGCTATGAGTCTGTCAAAATTAGGAATTAGACAGAGGAAGAATCACAGAATCCTATAGGTGGAAAGGACTATAAAGAGCATCTAATCCAGCTGCTGTCATGTAGGAATACAGAGCTAAAATACTGCTGAAAGACCCAACCTTTGTTCAAAGATCTCCAAAGAGAACCCGCCACTCTCTGAAGCAACCCATTTCTCTGTTGAACTACTTACAGTCCAAAGGTCTTCCTGATGTTGAGCTGGAATCTCTTTTCCTGTAGTTTGAACCCATTGCTCCATGTCTCTGGAGCAGCAGAAAACAAGCTCCATCTTCAATATGACATTTTAATATGTAATTTATTTTACTTTTTAAATTAAATTAATTTTTTTAAACTTTACATTTATACTCTTTAAAGGCTTTTGTGTTGTTTGTAAATTGTACTGTTTTAAATTTGTGGTTAGCTGTCTTGTGTCCTAATATTGGGAGAAAGGCAAGATATAAGTAAATAAACATGATGATGATGATGATGATGATGATGATGATGATGATGATGATGAGGTCCCAACAGCCTAAGGAACCTTTTATGCTACACAATTATAGTGCTATGATTCCACTTCAATATCCATGGCCCCATCCTATGGAACCCTGGGATTTGGAGTTTAAGGAGGGGTACTTAGAGTTGTCAGCCCTCCCCAAACTACAAACCCCAGTATTCCTTAGGATATTGCCAGAATATTTAAAGTGGAATGATAATGCTGTATCTGTGCAGTATGAAAGGGACGTAATTTGGATGATGGAGCTACTTTTAGCTGAATGAGCATGATGAGTAACTAGGATGTCAGAGCAACTTTCATTTCAAAGATGTCTTTGCAGGAAGATTGACAAAGGAATGGTTCTGAAGGACACCTACAGATCCATGTGCCTCTGGATTTGGAGGGTGAGTGACACATTGTTTATTGAGACACGGTGGAAATCTGCCACTCAGCTGTCAGCAGTGAAATGGGGCTGCATCCAGTTGATTGTTAATTAGTTAGATGCAAACTCTGTAGGCTGATTCTACTGGAAAGGAAAAGATTTTGCCTCCTCTTGTCCTCTCTCCCCAGGAGTTAACGGCATGCAAACTACTTTTGCACTGTGAACTCAGTTTGCAGCAACGCAAGTAAGCTGAGGACAAAGTTGGAGGAGAGAGAAGCTGGGACGTTTAAAAGTGCTAAAAAAGTGGGACAGCAGAGGATTATTTGGGACTGCCTCTAACAAATCAGGACAGTTGGAAGGTATGCAGAAAATATCATACAAAGGGCAGGCTTGGACACATAAGAATGAGGAGCAAAGATAGGAGGAAGGAATATTAATAACCTAAAATATGAAGAAGACACCATACTACTGGCAGAAAATATTACAGACCTAGAACAACTATTAAGGAAGCTCAAAGAAGAAAGTGCAAAGGCAGGCCTGCTGCTGAATGTAAAGAAAACATGGAGTCGTGGGTTAAAACTACAGGAACAGGGATTCCACCTCAACTTTAGGAAGAACTTCTGACGGTAAGAGCTGTTCAACAGTGGAATATGTTGCCTCAGACGGTGGTGGAGTCCCCTTCTTTGGGTTTTTTTAAACAGTATGGATGGTCATCTGTCATAAGGAGTGCTTAGATTGTATCTTCCCACATGGCAGAATGGGGTTGGATTGGATGGCCCTTGGGGACTCTTCCAACTCCAGGATTCTCTGATTCTCCTTTCTCCTACAGTCCCTGCAAAGAGAAGGAGGCTATTTGCTGAGAACAAGAGAGATGCTCCCACTCACTCTGAGTAACCACTGTCAGATTGGATCCTGCCACACTGAAGCAATAAATAACCTCTCTTCCACTCAAGCCAATGTAGTCTGGTGCTCATTTTCTCCCCATTTACTTATCCGAGTCCTTAATTCTCTTCCTTCCATTTCCAAAATGTGGGGGCAGCTGGCTTTTCAAAACCATGGTTTCGTGACTGTTCCTTTTCTTATTAGTGGAGAGTTCAAGCCATACAAAGGTGCTAGCGCAGCCAGGATTTGAGAAGTTGGGACTCTGATTCGCAGGCACAGAGACTGCAAGCAAGGTCCTACACTGTATACTGCAAATCTCCCCATGCAGAGATGCACATTCATTGTACTATCTACCCAAAACTACCCAGCCATAGACTTGGACTGTGGACACACCATGAGAAGGAAAGACTCAGTAGAAAAGGCAATGATGCTAGGAAAAGTAGAGGCAGCTGAAAGAGAAGAAAATCGTAAGCCAGATAGCTAGACTCCATCAGGAAGACCATAGGTCTGAGTCTGTAGGACTTGAGCATGGAGGTTCAGGATAGGAGGTTTTGGAGATGTCTCATTCACAGAGTCCAGTTGAAGTCGACTGGAGGACAGCTAACACCAACAAACTGCCCAAATAATCTAGAAGCACAGGGTCCCATCTGATCTTGGGAGATAAGAAGCCCTAGTTAGTACTTGGGTGGGAGAGTGCCACCCAATTCCAGGTGCTGTAGGCTACATTTTAGAGGAAGGAACTGGCAAAATCACTTCTGGGTATTCTTTGTCTAAGAAAACCCCATGAAATTGATGAGCTCAAAATACGTCAACAGGTGACTTGAAAATATATACCACCTGCACTGCTTGCAAATCAACCCTTTCGTTGCCTGCAGTGGCTGTCAATATTTGGCCACAATCCTGATCAAGGCTCTAGACCAATCTGCCAGCTGACAGGAGCCAAGCTTTAGCCATATCAGGTTGAGCATGAGGGAGCGCAAAATCGCAGGAGTCAGCAGAGAAGTCGTACCAGATTCCCAACATCGTCATCAGTGGCACACAAATCCAAATCCAACTCTTTCTCTCCATCTTTCTCTGTGAACATTCTGCTGGTGGAATTGGATCATGTGCCTGCCCTCAATACAATGGTGATCAACAATTTCCATTTCCAGGGTGCAGTGAATCTGCTTGGGATTCGACCTTTCAAGGAATGTACCAAGGTGCCAAATCTACTTTGGGACCTTGGGTAATTCATTTAAAATTTGGGCTAAAACCCAGCGTGGATTCATTGCCTTGCTGGTGTAGGAGTAACGAGTCCTATGCCCCTCCAAATGGTTTGAACTACAACTCCCATAATTGCTGATATGGGCCATGTTGGACAGGACTTCTGGGAGCTGAACTCACCATCTGTCACAGCATCTGTGTTTGTGTATAGACACACACACACACACACACACATATATACACACACAAACTTATACACAAATGTGCCCATTGTTCCATATTTAACATCGCACCAGGTCACATAAAGTCAGAAGGCAGAATCACTTCTCTGATTTTTCTTTACAGTTCAGAACAGAATGACTCACAACACAGTTAGGATTAATGCTTACATAATTTTGTTGGCTTAAAAGACCAACAACAACCTGTCACCGAAACAAATATTATAATAACAGAAAACATCCTACTCACTCCCAGGCATAACCGAGCTTGCCTGGGAATATTAACATTAGCAGGAGACAACAGAGGACACAGTTCCTGCAGGACCCTTGATGTTTTAAGCATTGTTGTACACGCATGTTTCCTTTCACGTGTGTTTGTGCTTTTTTGGTCATGGCATAATCTCCATATGCAGTTCACAGTTGTGTAAGCAGAGGTCGACAAGTGTAACTGTTGCCCATCCAATTGTGCTTTCTTGGATGTTGCTTAGCTAATCAGCTGTGTTGTCTGTGTACGCCTTGATACGCTAGGATTGTCGAAACGGGAGGCACATTGTTATTGTGTGTCTTCAAGTAATTTCTGACTTATGGTACCCCCAACATGAACCTATCACAGGGTTTTCTTGGCAAGATTTCTTCAGAGTGGGGTTTCCATGGCAGAACACGGATTTGAACGCTAGTCTCTTGGAGTCCTAATCCAGCAATGAAACTACTACACCACGCTGGGTCTCAGGCATATTGACAGATACACAATGCACAATCTTGTGTATTGTCTATATTCAGCAGAAAGGTGGCATATATCCTCCAAATGTCTATTTTGGCAGAGACAGTCCCAATCAATCCTCTATTGTCCCAATTTTCAGATGCTTTTAAAAAATGTCCGAGCTTCTCTCTACTCTTCTCCTCTACCTTAGTTACCTAGGCATTCCAGAGCAATGCAAGGTGGAAAGGTTCTTACAGTTTACCGATGCATACTGTGCTGCCCACCATCACAAGTCACTCCCTTTGAGGCTGAAAATGAGGTGCATCTCTCACACGGCTGGGCACCTTGTTCTGACCTCAGAGGCAACAACTTGCACCAGCAGTGGCACCAGGTGGCACAGCAGGACGCATTGTGAACAGCCACTTAGCATGACTGCAGAAAGTGCCAGATTTTCTTGGAAGAACTGGAGCAAAAGGCAAGTTTTAAAAGTCGATGTTAAGAGTAGCATAAGGTCATTTCAGTGCTGAACTGGCTGTATGATGTCCAGACATTCACAGCAAACTCAGGGATTGTATCCTGCATTGTCTGGACTGATTGTTGTGACAAGAGAAGGACATGTTATTTGATCTGTGTGGACACAGCCCAAGACCCGGTGTTATCACCAGCACCTTGGATTCACACTGGCAATTTCTTTTTCTTTCTTTAATAGCTTTGATTACAAAGATATAGCTGTGTTAGTCTATAGAATCAGTGCACAGAGAGATCCTGTAGCACTGTTGAGACTAACTGAAAGAAAGAAATTGGCAGCATGAGTTTTCGTAAACTTCAGTCTACTTCCTTAGATGCATTTGGTGGATGCATCCCATGAAATGCATCTGAGTAAGAGGACTGAAGTCTACGAAAGCTCATGCTGCCAATTTCTTTCTTTCAGTTAGTCTCAAAGGTGCTACCAGCTTTAAGAGGTGACATGATAACCCTGTTTAAATATTTGAAGGGATGTCATCTTGACGATAGAACAAGCTTGTTTTCTGCTGCTCCAGGGAATAGGACCTGGAGCAATGGATTCAAACTACAGGAAAAGAGATTCCGCCTAAACATTAGTAGGAACTTCCAAATGGTGAGAGCTGTTTGACAGTGGAACACACTGCCTCAGAGTGTAGTTGAGTCTCCTTCTTTTTCATCACAGGCTGGATGGCCATCTGACCGAGTGCTTAAACTGTGTATTCCTGCATGGCAGGGGGTTGGACTGGATGGTCCTTGGGGTCTCTTCCAACTCTGTGGTTCTATGTTTTTATGGATGGCCCTGGTTGCCTCTTCCATTTCTATGAGTATGATAGTATGGTGAAGAGTGTGGAAACCATGCCTTATGAGGAAAGACTTAGGACCTAGGAATGTTTAACCTGGAGAAGAGATGGTTAAGATATATGATAGCCCTGTTTAAATGTTTGAAGGGACGCCATGTCGAGGAGGAAGCAAGCTTGTTTTCTGCTGCTCCAGAAAAAAGGACTTGGAGCAAAAAGAGATTCCACCTCAACATTAGGAGGAACTTGCTGACAATAAGGGCTATTTGGCAGTGGAGTATGCTGCCTTGGTGTCTGGTGGAGTCTCCTTCTTTGGAGAATTTCAAACAGAGGCTGGATGGCCCTCTGTCAAGAGTGCTTTGATTCTGTCTTCCTGCATGGCAGAATGGGGATGCACCGCAAGGCCCTTTGAATCTCCACCAACTCTATGATTACTTCCAGATATACTGTATATGATGAATAAGCCTATAAGCTTAGCTCCTACCTTAGCTCCTAGTTCTCTCCAGGAATGCTAATGGCTGAGATTCCACATTGGGGTTGTTTCACATAAATCTCCAGATGGAGTCAAGTGTTAGTTGTGCTACACAACCCTTGTCTTGAATTGCATTGCTGTGCAGCTGAACCAAGACAGTAGATGTGGGGGGGAAATGGAATCTGTACAGCAACCTTCTAAGACAGGGCTGTGTTATCATGAAGTAGGCTGAGTGGGGCCTTCACACCAGTGTTTCCCCATTGACACACATACGCAGGACGTTTACTAGTCTACCAACCCATTCTGCACAATGCATTTGCCTTGGATGAACGCACAACCGCTCCTTTGACTGACTTGAGAAGATGAACCTTTCCTAACGCAAGCCCATCATCTCCAGGGCATTTAAAAGCTCCATGACGCCTACAAATATTCTTGTGCTTGATGAAAACAGAGCAAATGCAAAAGCCACATTTGGCAAAATTGCATCAACAAGCAGATTCTCAGCCAGGGCATTGTTCCAAAGGGGTAGATGTTTCTAAAGAACCACCGGGCCATGTGTTAAATCTGGCGCCGTTCTTGCTCAGATCCGATGGCTGGAGCAGGATGTTCTCACTTGGGGACACAAAGCATCGATCCTTCTGGGTCTCTGGTTTCAGAGGACTGTGGTACACAAAGGATGCGCCACTGGCCAATCTGCTGGGAGACACATCTGCAGATTCTGCAGATCTACAGTGAGTGTCTTATCATTTGGCAAAAGGAAAGATGGAGTCCTGCCTGGATGAGAAGGGGATTTGTGGAGGCAACACCAAGTCTGAATTTCAGCAACATCAGTCTGAAGATAGTACTGAATGCAGCAGAGAAGGTCATCCAAGGCAGGGCTGCTGGAGCATGGAACTAATAAGAGGCAAACAGAGATCAAGTAATAATAATAATAATAATAATAATAATAATAATAATAATAATAATAATATGTTTTATTTATAGACCATTATTCCGCAATGATCATAGCGGTGTACAGTAAAAATTGAATACAATACAAATACAAGGTGACAATTAAAGGAGGGAGAAGTCTCGTCCTTCAGGCAGTCCCTGATGTTGCTGGGTCTGCCTGATCGCTCCCTCTGAGGCCGAGATGACA
>NC_056526.1:188366831-188411162 GCF_019175285.1 Sceloporus undulatus | reverse complement strand
AGGAGGCCAGGTCTCTCTTGCACCTTTGGAGGTATATTGGGGGGGGGGGGGGGGGGGGAGGAAGGGGAGACCCAGAAGGTGTGGACGTGTAGGGTGTGTGTGTGTGTGTGAGAGAGAGAGAGGTTGTGTGGCTGAAGGTGTGCATCTTGCCTTGCAAAAATTGCCATTTGCAAAAAAATAAAAATAAAAAATGACCCAATTGCAAGCTCCCCTTTGCACCCGGACAGATGGCACGTTTGCAGCTTGCAAAAGGGATGGCCAGCTCGCCTTTGCACCCTGTGCCTTGCAAAAACATAAAAATAAAATAAAATATGCAAATAGCAAAAATGGCCAATTTGCAAAAAAATGACCAATTGCAAAAAAAAAAAAAACCCACCTGCAACCCCCCCCCCCCGCAAGCTCGTCCTTGCCCCCTGCCATGCAAAAATAAAAAAGTAAATGCAAATGGCAAGAATGGCCAGTTGCAAAAACTGCAAGCTCGCCCTTGCCACCTGCCTTGCAAAAGAAGAATAATATTGCAAATGGCATGCATTACCTATAGCAAACATTGCCAATTGCCAAAATTGCAAGCTCGCCTTTGCGCCCTGTCAGGTTGCACATTTGCAGCTTGCAAAAGCAATGGCAAGGTCGCCTTTGCACCCTGCTTTGCAAAAAATAAAATTGCAAATGGCAAGAATGGCCAATTGAAGCCTTGCCCAGTTGCAGAAATGGCAAGTGAGGGGCTCTGGGTGCGAGAGAGTCTGGCCATTCAAAGGTGGAGCAGTCTGGACCAGGATCAGGGAGGAAGGAGGGCTCTGGGTCTGTCTGTCTGTATGAAGGAGTAAGACATATTTTGGGGGGCTGCAATTTTAAACTGTGTGTGCCATTGGGAGTTTGCATCCTTCATGTTGGAATGGTCCATCTCCAGACATCTGTGAATAGCAGTCGATTTTTGCATGCACACATGTTTTCACACAAACACACACCCCTTCTGCAGGGATGTATAAACAAGTGTACCCATAGTAATATGCGTATCCATCCGTGGATATATAGTTTCTGTTTTCCATTCATGCTGTGGATATGTGGATATATAGTTTCTGTTTTGTATCCATTCCATGAATAGTTTTTGGTTTTCATCCATTCCATGGAGGTTTAGGTCTTGCATTCCATCCATTCCATGGATATATAGTTTTTGCATTTCATCCATTTCATGGATGTAGTATATTTTTTGCATTTCACTCTTTCCATGGATATATAGTTTTTGCATTCCTTCCATTCCACGGAGGTATAGTTTTTGCATTTCATCCTTTCCATTCATTCCATGGAGGTACAGTTCTTGCTTTCCACTCATTCCATGAAATGTATAGCTTTTGCTTTCCATCCATTCCCTGCATGTATAGCTTTTTCCTGATGAGAAGTCTCTGGACCCTTGGTGTGCAATATATATGCATTTTTGCCTTTCTTCCAAACCATCTCTCTCCCTTGGTACCTGGGGTTCGCCCTCCTCCCCTCCCCCTTGTGCAGTGGCATCTTTGGGGGATGTACAATTTGCAGTGGTGTGTTGGAGGGACACACAAACCAGTTCCCCATTGCTAAGAGAGTGGGAAGTGTCTGGATCTGTGGGCGCAACCCATGTCACCAGTCCCTTCCTTCTAAGGTCCTCCATGGTGGTGGCATGGCTGGCATGGGAGGTTTCTTGGGGGGGGGGGTTGGGGATGATGTCATCAGTGGGGTGGCATCCAAAGCGTGAGGGATAGTGATGCTCATGGCGGTGCCATCTGGGTGAGGAGCTGCGGGGACATGGCTGCAAATTGTGTCATCTGGTTGTTGGAGAGGCTTCTGCTGTACCTACTGGGTACCATTTTGGTGCCAAGGTATAGATGGGGGGAAGGCAAGGCAGACTCCCCCTCCTCCTTTCTTTTTAAATTAGTTTAAGCAAAGATGCCAAAACAAGCTGGAGGGGATGCTGAGAGAAACCAGCTCCATCATGCCTATGTATGTATGTATACACACACCCATACGCACACACATACACACATTATAGATTGTGTGTGTGTGTACACACACACACACATATACCATCATGCATGCATACACACACACACACACACACACACACACACACACACGATAGATAATATGTGTATTCATCCATGGAGCTTTTGCTTTCCATCCGTGCCATAGAGGTATAGTTTTGCTTTCCATCCATTCCATGGAGATAGATTTTTTTGCTTTCCATGATGGTGTAGTTTTTTCTTTCCATCCATGCCATGGAGGTATATTTTTTGCTTTCCATTCATTCCCTGGATGCATAGTTTTTGTTTTGCATCCATTTCATGGATATGTAGTATAGATGGTATGTATGCATGCACAACTCACACACACACACACACACACACACACACAAAAATATATGTATATATGCATGCATACCACATGAGTGGGTGACTTTATCTGTCCCTGTGCAGCAAATTATAGCATTGTGGGTATTAAATCTCTCCCCACAACCCAAAGAAATCTTAAAGGGTGAGATCAGATGTCTGATCTTTGGCTCAGTTTTTGATAGCATGAGATCTTTAATAAAAATAAAATAAAATCCTGTAGCTTCTTTTTCCATTCTGGCTACATGTTTGAACTAGGTTGCATGCATCTGTCAGTTAAACCTTCCTTTCTGATGTGCAGTGGTCACTAGCTTTATCAAAGAGGTTTCATTTCTCATTATTATTATTTTAGGAGAGAAGGAACTTTTATGCTCAGAGCTCCTCTCGCCATTTGCTCCAGCTCCCTTTGTGATTGGCCTTTTCCTTTCCCAGATTTCTTCCATCCTTCAAAATCTGCACTGTTCTTGTGCACAATCTTCCCCTCCTTAAACAGCACAAGGGGATTTTGTGTGTATATCTGTGTGTTTGTGTTTGATTGTGGATGGGAATGGAGGAATGCAAGATCTGTCACCATCTCCATCCTAAATGCCTGTTTACAAAGAGTCCTCCAAGAGCCAAAACACCTCTGTTGACTATTGCAAAGAAAGAGCGATCAGGAAGGATGCAGATTTGCAGGCTCTAGATGGTGAAAAGTGGCTTGGAGCAATTTCTTCCCCATGGCCTTTGGGATGGGCCCAGTGCATAATTAGGTCATCGTGCATGGAAATACATGCGTGGATCCATGTGTGTTTTCTTGGAGCTAAATCTGAGCCTGCTTCAGCAAGGATTTTTATCCTCTCTCTTTCTCTCTCAGCTCTCCGGAAAAGATCAGAAGGAGCTGGTGATGATCATAACTGCAGTGCAGCAAAGGCAGGCGAGCAAGAGAGCGCTGGCTCGCGCATCCTTGTACATCTCCGCTGCCCCTTTGCAATTCGACAGGCGCTCGGGTGCTTGTTTTCACGCTGGCTTGGTTGTGCATGATGTAAGCACGCTGGCGGAGAAGACAGGGACAGACACTCATGTGTATGTGTGCACACAGACACACATGCACATCTCCCATTTTGCCTCCCAGTGAAAGTGTTGCACTAGGTTTGCAAACTGCTGAACAGCTCCAGTTCTCTTCCCACTATCTTTTTCAATTTTGGCTTGGCAGAGTAATGTGGAAGGAGAGTGGTCCTTCTCCTCCTCTTGAGTTAAACTACTCTTAGAAATGCTCAGGGCATCCCATTGAGAGAGGCTGCTCTTTCCCATCAGACCCACTGTCTTAGAGGAAGGGTTTCCCCTGCAGACCATGGAGGTAAGGCAGAAGTTTGCTTTGGGAGAAGCCTCTGAGCATGTCTGGAGTGTTTTTTTTTTTCTCACTAGCATTTGGAGAAAGATTAGAACCTGCCTGATCTTGGAAGCTGAGCAGGGTCAGCCCTAGTTAGTACTTGGATGGACGACAACGAAGGAGTCCCAGGTGTTGGGGGCTCTGTTTTGGAGGAAAGACCTGACAAAACCACCTCTGAATATCCCATGCCTAAGAAAAACTTGTCTCCTCACGTCTGCCACTTCCATCCCATAGATAATGCCTTCAGCAGCAACAATAACAACAATACAGGTTGTGTCTCCTTTATCTAAAACACTTGGGACCCAAAGTGTTTGCTACTTTTTTGGATTTTGTTTTATTTTATTTTATTTTGGATTTTGGATTATTTCCATATACTTAATAAGATATCTTGGAGATGAGTTGTTGTTGATGTGTGCCTTCAAGTCCTTTCTGACTTATGGTGAACTGATCATGGGGTTTTCTTGACAAGATTTGTTCAGAGGAGGTTTCCCATTGCCTTCTTCTGAGGCTGAGAGAGTGTGACTCATCCAAAGTCACCCGGCGGGTTCCATGGCTGAGCAGGGAATCCAACCCTGATCTCCAGAGTCACAGTCCAATGCTCAAACCACAATGGGGCCCAAGCCTAAACACCTTATACACCAGCCTGAAGATAATTTTATGCATAATATTTTTTTATAATTTTGTGCATGAAACAAAATATTTTGCAGTGGTTTGAGTGTTGGACTCCAACTCTGGAGACCAGAGTTCGATCCCCAGCTCAGGCACAAAACCCACTGGGTTACTTTGGGTAAGTCACTCTCTCAGCCTCAGGGGAAGGCAGTAGCAAAACCAACTCTGAACAAACCTTGCCATGAAAACCCCATGATAGGTAAATCAGAGATGATTTGAAGACACACAACAACTAGGACTTGATGGTCTGTTCCAGATGAAGTCACCCAGAATACTTGGTCACACTGCCTTGTCCTTGTCCTATGATAGCATTTTCATGCTAATTTTACTCCTGTAGCTCCATCTTCCAAAATGCTGGGATTTGTAGTTTGGGGAGCGAAACAGTCCTCTGACAGAGAATTTTAAATAGCTCATCAGACTACAAATTTCAGGATTCCATAGGATGCAGCCATGGCAGATAAAGTGGTATCCAAGTGAAACAGTGTGTAGTGGGAAAGAGACCCCAAGAGATGGCTCAATACATGAAAATTGCAGGAAAAATCTACAATCGACCCTCCACGTTTGCGGCTTTGACTTTTGCGGATTTGATTATTTGTGGTGTTGCTTAATACATTTTCTCTAGGAGTCTCTAGGTCCTCCAGCACAATTCTGCCAGAAGTGGACAATAGAGTTGTGCTGGAGAACCTAGATGTTCCTAGAGAAAACACTTCTCTAGGCATTTGTAGGTCCTCCACCATGATTCTATGATCAACGTCTGGCAGATGTTGACCTCAGAGTTGCATTGGAAGACCTGGAGATTCTAGGGAGGTGTTCTTAGATAAAAACAATACTTTTTATTTTTATTTGCAGTTTTCCCACATTCATGGGGGTCCTTCACCCCTAACCCCAGGAATGTGGAGGGACCACTGTAATTTGTCCCAGGTGTAGAGAGTCAGTGGTGTCACTAGGGGGGTGCGGGGAGTACAGATTGCACCAGGTGGCACCTTAGAGGGGGTGAACGTCCAATGGGGTGGTTGCTCCTGTTTGCTCCCAAATCCCTGGCTGCTCCTCTCTACTAGCAAGAGCATCTCTGCTGTCCATCAGCTGGGGCTGCTTATAGGGTTGGGCTGCTGCACATAGCAGGTAATGCCATCATCCCAGATAATTGAAAAGGTCTTGTATTTTCACCCGGCAAGTTGTCACTCCACTGCACAACTGTCTTTATGCAAAAGAATATGGGCACTGCATACTTCCCAGCTGGCCTGATTTGGCAGGGAAAATTCTGTTTAATCCTCTCTCTTCCCACCTTTTTCACTGCTTTCAAAATGTTCCAGTTTCCTTCTTTTCCTCCCATTATCCCCCTTTTGCCCTTGGCTTACTTCAGTTGGTGCAAACTGAGTTCGGATTGTGAAGTCGAAGGCTTTCGTGGCCGGCACTCATAGTTTTTTGTGGGTTTTTCGGGTTATGTGGCAGTGTTCCAAAAGAGTTTGTTCCTGAGGTTTTGACAGCATCTGTGGCTGTTTATATCACAACTATTGCCATTACATTCACTGATGTATGGGAATTATGATTGATGAGTAACATTAGTGCAAGAAACATTACTCAGGATTCTGTCTAGTGTGGTCTGTGAAGAGATCAGTGCAGAGACTGATACCATGAGTTACCTCACTGAATTATGCCAGTCCTAGTGATGCCACTGAGTAGATCCACATTTTTGAAGATACTTAAGATAGGCACGTTACAGACGGGCCCATGAGGCACCATCATCACGCGCGAGGGGCAGCGCTTCCTGACGCGCCCTTCCCCTTTCGCGTAATGACTATGTCAAAATGGCGGCGGCCGTTCCACACGGCTGCCGCCATTTTGAAGTAGCGGACGCTCTGCGTCCGCACATCACGTGGCAGAAGTGACGCCACGAGTGCACGACTAGCGCCTCGCGGCGTCTCTTCCGGGACCGAGGAAGGAGTGCGATTTTCGCTGGGGCTGTCATATTTTGGCCATATCATGAGAAAGCATGTAATGACAAAGTTGGAAGGGACCCCAAAGGTCATCACATCCAATGCCCCGCCATGCAGGAATGCATGATTCACTGGAAAAAACAATAATGCTTGGCAAGGTAAAAGGCAGTAGGAAGAGAGAAAGACTCCATTCTAGATGGATCGATTCAACCAAGGAGGCCATGGCCCTGACTTTGCAAGACATGAGCAAGGCTGGAGATGACTTAGAATTATAGAACCAGAGAGTTGGAAGAGACCCAAAGGGCCATACAGTCCAACCTGCTGCCATGCAGGAACTCTCAATCAAAGCTTCCCCAACAGATGGCCATCCAGCCTCTGCTTAAAGACCTCCAAGGTAGGAGACTCTACCACTCTCCGAGGAAGGAGTGTGTTCCACTGTTGAACAGCTCTTACTATCAGCTCTTATTATCATTCTTCCAAATGTTGAGGTGGAATCTCTTTTTCTGTAGTTTGAATCCATTGTTCCGGGTCCTAGTTGCTGGAGCAGCAGAAAACATCTTCAATATAACATCCCTTCAAATACTTACATAGGGCTATCATGTCACCTCTTAACCTTCTCCCCAGCTCCCTAAGTCTGTCTTCATAAGGCATGGTTTCCAGACCCTTCACCATTTTGGTGACCCTCCTTTGAACACACTTCAGTTTCTCAATGTCCTTTTTGAATTGTGGTGTCCAGAACTGGACACAGTGTTATTCTAGGTGAGGCCTGACCAAAGCAGAATATAGTGGGACTATTACTTCTCTTGATCTAGACACTATACTTCTATTGATGCAGTCGAAAATTGCATTGACCTTGTTAGCTTCCTAGATCCCTTTCACATGTAGTCTCATTCAGCCAGGTGTCCCCCATCCTATATCTGTGCATTTCATTTTTTCTGCCTAAGTGCAGTACCTTACATTTCTCCCTGCTGAATTTCATTTTGTTAGTTTTGGCCCAGCTTTCTAATCTGTTAAGGTCATTTTGAATTTTGATCCTGTGCTCTGGAGTATTAACTGTTCCTCCTAATTTGGTGTCATCTGCAAATCTGATAAGCATGCACCCTATTCTTTCATCCAAGTCATTGATAAAGATGTTTAATAGTACTGGGCTTAGATCAGAACACTGTGGGACTCGACTGGTCACTTCTCTCCAGGATGAAAAGGAGCCATTGTTGAGCACCCTTTGGATTTGGCCAGTCAACCAGTTACAAATCTGTGTAACAGTTGCATTGTCTCATTCATGGTGTTGCCATGGGTTGAGGACTACTTGAAGGCAGCTAACAACCACAACCACAAGTGCTTCTATGTGTGTTGAGCAAGGACATGGTTGTCATCTGCTGAACCTGGACATTTTGCAGAGAGGGGAAGGGAACAGTGCTTTGGGATTCTGCTCCAAAGTAGTCCCTTGAACTAAATGCGAGATATTGAAGAAGGAAATGGAGGGCAACCAGGAAGGAAGGCTCCCCCGTCCATCCACCCCAAGATGCCTTTTTAATTCTTGCATTGCTTGATTGCAGTTAGCTGGCTGGCAGCAAATATGTGGGACTTAAAGGCTCTTTCGGCGAGGAATTTTAGCAGCAGATTAAAAGATTATTAAGAAGCCAGCCTGGATTTGGTGCCATATTTCCCAGGCAAAGCTATTTAGAGAAGGATCTTTTGCCCGTCTTGAGCTGTCCAGGCTGACCTTAGCGATCGCTTGAAAATGAACGTGACAATGAGAATCCAGCAAGGGAGGGGATGGGGTTCAGTGCATTTTGGGGGAACTGGCCAGTTGGTGGGAACAGGGCTAGGGAAATGTGGAAGGACAAGGGGGCTGCACCTATAACACCCACGCCTGCAAAAAATGACCAATCTTCCTCATCCTCTTCCTAATATTTATTTCCAGCCCATCTTTTCCCCCGCTTGCAACTCAAAGTGGCTTAACAAATTAAAAAACATATTGTTAGAAATCCACATGATAACAAAAGTTAAGATGAGATCAAACCATCAAAAAATTTATACCAGATTAAAATGCAGAACACAGAGGCAACCCCCCCCCCTACACACACACCAGCACAATAATGGGCAAGATACAGAGCATTGTTTAAGGGAAACTAGTCTTATATTTGTTTATTTATTAATTAATTAAAAGATTTATTTGTTGTTGTGTGCCTTCAAGTCCTTTCTGACTTCTGGCAATCCCAATCATGGAGTTTTCTTGGCATGATTGATTCAGAAGAGACATTTGCCATGGCCTTCCTCTGAGGCTGAGAGAGTGTGACTTGCCCCGGCTCACCCAATGGGCTTTGTGGCCGAGCTGGGAATCAAACCCTGGTCTCTTGTGTTGCAATGCAGCACTCAAACCACTATGCCATGCTGGCTCCTAAAATATTTATACCCCCTGCCTCTCCCTCTCCCTCCCCCCCCTCTCTCTCTCTCTGTGTTTGTGTGTGTGTGAGAGAGACTGACTTGAGTATCCATGGATTTTGGTATCCACAGGGAGTCCTGGAACCAAACCCCAGTGGATACCAAGGGCCCACTGTGGTTGTGTAGTGTGAAAAGAACAAAGATAGGCGATATTGTGTGGTTCTGTGGTCTACACAGAGAATGAATTTGTCATTTCTGCACTAAGCTGTTTGATTGCTGGGAAGTGTGTGAGATGACAGTGAGTTGCTCTAGCAGAGTAATTAAATTGACAAACCAAAAGCTGAACAACAACCAGTCCCACATCCACCCCACACCCAGTGTCAAAGCAGAGAAAGAAATAAGCCCAATTGTTTTTTAGAAAAACATAGAAGTAACTCCATTCGTGAACAGCCAAACACGGGGTCTTATGGTGGAGAAACAGAACAAAGAGACAAAATGGCTGCATTTGGAGTGCATGTGGCGAGCAAACAAGACATCTGCAAACATACAAACTAGTAATCAGTGAGCACAGGCATGCCAAGGATGCCCACTCAAATGTGTGTGGCAGTGCTCATGTTTGGACAACAAAAGCATCATTCCCATGGAGAAGAAACAAGGGTTGAAATTAAGGTTTTGTCCTGGAACAGCAATCCTAGTTTTGGAGGCTGGAGGGGCTGCTCCAGCCAGGGAACTGAAGCCTGGGGAGGTGGGAAGGGAGCCTGCCTAATGAGGAATTCATTGCAAGGATGTGCATCCCTGCTGTAGGTGATGCAAAGTGTGGTGAACACCTGTGCCATATGTCCATGCCAACAGGACCAGCTGCAATCCCCATGGATCCTGCTTTTGCTGTGTAGTGGCTTGGCAATAGTAGGGGAAAATCTGTTGCTCAGTTCTGTCACCTGGAGCTCCGTAGCCTCTTCCATTGGACTATACCAGCTCTTTGCTACTGGATAGGGGCTTAACAGGAAAGAGAGTGCTGGCATACAGTGCTGTATAGAACAATAGAGTTGGAAGAGATGCCAAGGGCCATTCAATCTAACCCCATTCTTCCATGCAGGAAGACACAATCCAAGCAATCCCAACAGATGGCCATCCAGCCTTGGTTGGAAAACCTTCAAAGAAGGAGACTCAACCGCTCTCCGAGGGAGTGTGTTCCACTATACGTGACCTACAACCAATTAATGAGCCATCACTGGTCTGTGAACTTCTCATAATTACATAGCTGGCTGTTGTTGGAAAAGGCCATGTTTGAGCCAGCAGATATGGTTCTTATACTTTTCATGAGCAGGAACCGATGGGAATCAGGAAAGATTTTGTAGACAAGACATTTGTCTTGAGAGTGTATACAGATATGCATTAAAAATACCCACTTGGGAAAGTGGATTTGCTATCACATATTATTATTATTATTATTAACCTTTCTTTATAAAGCGCTGTAAATTTACACATATATAAGGTAGTCTTCTCCCAGCGATCAGATCTGGGGATTTCAAGTTCTGCTAGTTTGAAATGGCTACACAAAGTGCTAGTTTGCTGTGGTCCAAGCTGTATTGCAGGAATAATGCAGTTTGACACTACTTTAATTGTCATGGCTCCATCCTGTGGCATCCTGGGATCTGTAGATTGTTGCTGCACCAGAGTGCTCTGCTAAAGGTAAAGGTAAAGGTAGTCTCTTGACATGACTATCTAGTTGTAACCAACTATAAAGTGCGGTGCTCATCTCTGTTTCTAAGCCAAAGAGCCAGCATTGCCCAAGGACTGTTCAGCTGGTCGTGTGGCTAGCATGACTGCACCGAACGCTGTTATCTTCCCACTGAGAAGTGGTACCTATCTATCTACTTTCATTTGAATGCTTTCTAACTGCTAGGTTGGCAGAAGCTGGGTCTGGTGATAGGAGCTCACACCATCATGCAACACTCAGGCCTCGAACGGCCAACCTTCCGATCTTCCAATCATCAGAATTGGTGTCTTAACCACTAAGCCTAAATATTGCACAAAACTATAAATTCCAGAATCCCATAGCATTGAACCATGGCAGTTAAAATAGTCAACCTGGATTATTTCTGCAGTGCCAATGTAGCCTAAGTCTCACACGGATGCCATGTGGCTCTCCAGCACCTGTGGGGAGCCCAGGTTCCATGTTTCCATCTCTTGCCTGGAGTCGAGCCCCCAGAACTGAAAAACTGGCACCCTCATCTGGAGACATTCCATGAAAATTGAGGGTCTGGGCTGGATAATCCTACACAGGAGCCTCTCCAGTTTTCAATCTGATAACAATTTGCGGCTGCACTGTCAAAAAGCTTTTGTGGGTAGGTTCAGGTGTCTTTTTCTTTCTTCTACATTGCCCAGCCTCAGCTCTCTTTACTTCTCATTTTGTCAATGCTTTTCTCCCCCATCTCCATCTTTCAAGCTGCCCAAGGAGGACTGCCTTTGGATGCCTGCACTTGAGGAGAAACTGGCGGAGAGGAGGCGATGTTGTGTGAGGGAGAGATGAGGTTGAGGAGAGCTGACATCTTGGCGAGGCAGCCTCGGAAGCGTTGTCTTTGAAACTCAGACAAGTTGAGGCTCTTGGGCAGCCTTCGCCAGGGAGAGCAGATCCTGCCATGCGCATGTGTGTATGTGGGAAAAGGATGTTCCCTGAGACGGCAGCGACAGCTCACTCAGTGGAAGAGAGAGCTTTTGTGAAGGAGAAAGGCAAGCAAAATAGAGATGTTGGGCAAGGTGCCAGTTCGGCTGTCAACAGCGTCAAAAGGGAGTTTCGCTGTTTATGATTAGATTTCAGTTATGCTCCACTTAGAGAGAAGGAGACGAGAGGGGACCTTTGGTCCCAGCTGTGGCCTGCCAGCTTCCATAGAGATACCACATGTGTGAGGCTTGGAAAAGGTGTATGAGAAGGGGTGCAGGATACAAGGTCATCTGTGGCTGTGAAGAGTGATAGCAAATATTTATGAAGTACAGTCGGCCCTCCATATCCACAGCTATCTACAGATTCAACCATCCACGACTTGGAAATATTTTAAAAATATATACATTCCAAAAAGCAAACCTTGGTGTTGCCAATTTATATGAGGGACACTATTTCTCTGTGCTATTGTATATAATGGGATTTGAGCACCCGCAGATTTTGGTATTCATGTGGACCAAACTCCGACGGATACCGAGGGCCCACCAGGTTGAATCTCCCTTATCCAAAATGCTTGGGACCAGAAGTGTTTTAGAATTTGGAATACAGTCACCCTTCCTAACTCGAGGATCTGAGATCCGCAACCTTGAATATCAGCAGAGGGGCGGCCTCCACTATTTTCAGTGGCGTGCATGCCCAAGCTATATGCGCCGGGGCACGCCCCAGTCAAGCTTATTTTTGCTGGGGGTGGGTGGGTCCAGAATGGATCCCCCGCAAAAATGGAGGGCCAATTGTATTTGAGTATACCATAATGAGATATCTTGGAGAAGGGACCCTTGTCTAAACATAAATTTCATTTCTGTTTCATATACACTTTACACAGATAACTGGAAGGTGATTTTATACAATATTTGAAATAATTTTGTGCCTGAAACACAGGTTGTGTACACTGACCCATCAGAAAACAAAGGTGTCAATATCTCAGCCACTCATGAAAAAGGTTTTTAGTTTTTTGAATATTTTGGTTTTTGGAATTCTGGGTATGGATAAAAGAGACTCAGTCTACACACACAAACACACAGCCTTTAAGGTTGCCAGTTCCGGTTGTCCCTGGCCATAAAGTTTTGAGGCCAAAACTTGAGACATCACCAGTGATGAGTTAAGTACCAGTTTCAGTTACCCACAGCTTGTCATTCAAACACACACATAAACACACGCAGGGCATTTTTCCTGTTTGGAAATTAAAGCCGAAATCTTAAAGGCTGTTCCTAGATCAATGTGAAATGAGAGGATCATTCCTTCTCACTTAGGGAGCATTCACACTTGTTGTTTTGTCCCAAGGAGATGCAGATTGCCGCACTGGCGCATATCGGGTTTGTTGTTCCCATTATGTTTTGGGCTTGCAAATCTCTTTGAATCATTATAACCTTGTATTATTCACACATGCCATCATTTCTGGTTAAAATGGAGCCGCTTTAATGATCCAAAGCAATCCAAAGCGAATCAGAAGTGTATTCACACTATCAAAGATGCAGATTGATGCAGATCTTTCAGGAAAACTCAGGGGCCGTTTAGACTACCTTTTACCCCAGTTCAGAAACCGGATTAAACACGGGAAGTTCATATTGGCCCCAATTCTTCCACAATCGAAATCAAGGCTTTCACACCCGTTCAGGGGCAAATGCCCTTTGGCACGGGTCCTTTGAAAACGGAGTTAAAACTTGGATTCATCCCAGATTATTTTTGTAGTGTGAATAGGGCCCCGGAATCTCTTTGCAAGTTGTAGCAAAGAAGCAGTTAAGTCTTGGAAAAGGTAACACGGTAATTCTCTCCTAGCTGAGCTGGAGATTTCCACTCAGCCTTTTTCTCTTGCCTGGATCTGAACCAACTCCTCACCCCTGGGAAAAACCCGGAGACATAGTCCCAGATCTGCAGATCTGGCAATCCTCTTTTGAGGATAAATGCATCCTCGAAGCAGAGGCTGAGAGGATATGACTTGCTCAAGGTTTCCCAGTGGGTTTCATGGCCGAGCTGAGAATCAAACCCTGGTCTCCAGAGTCATATCCCAACACTTAAACCGCTGTGCCACGCTGGCTCCTGATTTGCTGTAGGACCCATTTGTTTGTATTTTTTTGGCAGTTTGTGGTATCTGTAGATCTCTTCTCCAGCACCACGTTCCAAATACGTTGATTCCCTTCCGTCAGCCTTCTTCACTGTCCAGCTTTCACAGCTCCTCTCTCTTTAAACCAAATCAGTCTCTCGTCACCCATGTGTTGATATTTTTTAGCTTCTCCAGAGAATCTGCAGGCTGGGAGTTGGATTTCTGGGCCGTGTTCAGGCCTTTGATGATTTCATGTTGTCCAACATCGCCTTCTGTTCTCCTGGAGCAGAATTTGAAGGGGTGGCTGAGCGGCACAGGCTTGCCTGCCATCACTGCGCAAAACCTACCTAATCTTTCTTTCTTTCTCTTGCAACATTTTCCACTTTCTTTTTCTTTCTTTGCAATGTTATCCCTTGAACCAGAGATCTGAATTCACCCTTGTTTGGAGCTCTCACACCAGAACAAAAACACTACAAGATTTCCTCACTCCTCTTCCTTATATGAGATGGTATAATATTTCCTACCTGTTCCTAGGAGAGCTTTTTGCAACAGTGAGAACGATTTCTGGCAAGTGTGGAAAAATTGTGCCATTGTGCTGGTATTTTTTGGTGCATGGGCTTTTAAAAATGAGAGGGAAGGTGGAATAGTTTCCTGCTTTTTCACCAGTCAGCAATTCTTCTTTAGCTGATGTCTTTGCACAGAGAGAAAAAGACTAGTTTTGCACTACCTGGAATCCTGTTAGCGTAACAGCACTGCATGCAAAACCCTGTTTCTGTGACCTTAAAATTGTGCTTTCATAATTTTGCATGTAGTGTTTTGCATGCAATGCTGTTGTGCATACAGATGTCTATGCAGTTGTGCAGCCGGACATTTATATGTACAACTGGTTGCGCCTCTGGTAGCTCATTCGTTTCGAGGTTATGGAAGTGGAGTTGTGTCTGTGGTGCTCTTGCACATAGAATCATAGCATTGGAAGAGACCACTAGGGTCATCCAATCCAACCCCCTGCCATGTAGGAAGACATAATCAAAACACATGTTGTTGTTATTGTTGTCATTGCAACAGTTCCACTGGCTGCTGGTCTGTTTCCGGGCACAATATTTAGTGCTGGTGATGACCTACAAAGCTCTATATGGCTCAAGTCCAGGTTATGTGAAGGACCGTATATCCTTATATGAGCCAGAAGATCTCGAGATCTTCTGGGGAGCCTTCTCTTTGCCCCACAACTCTCTTTCATAGGCAGGAGAGGACCTTTACAAACCAGGAAAGGACCTTTCATGTGCTGTGTTGATTATAGTATATTTGTGTTTCTTTTTCACGATCATGTCTTTGTGTGTTTGTGTGTCTTCAAGTCATTCCCAACTTATGGCAACCCTAAAATGATTTGAGCAGATCACACGATTTCCTTGGAAAGTTTCTTCAGAGCGGGTTGCCGTTGCCCTCTTCTGAGGATGAGAGAGTGTGACCTGTCCAAGGTCACCCAGTGGGTTTCATGGCCGAGCTGGGAATCGAATCCTGCTCTCCAGAGTTGTAGTCCAACAGTGAAGCCACCGCTTGTACAGATAAAAGTTTATATGGTACAGAAGTTAAAAGTATAATTAAAAACTATCGATAGAGTCTTTGACCCTATTGATAGTTTAATTATACTTTTAACTTTTGTACCATGTACAATTTTATTTGTACATGTTGAGTCTTGTTGAATTCCTTATCTGGAATTCCTTATCCAAAATACTCCAAAATGCATTTACAAAATAACTCCGTACATATATGCAAATATGCAAATCAGTAATTCAAAACACTTCTGGTCCCAAGCATTTCAGATCAGGGAGAATTAACTTGTAACTCTTTAAATTCTTGTAAGTCCCTTAAATCTCAGTCTGGGAAAAAGGCAGCAGGATCATCATCATCATCATCATCATCATCATCATCATCATCACCACCACCACCACCACCACCACCACCACCACCACCACCAAATTGTCAAATGTGGCACAGCAAAGGCAGAAATTAGAGGATTGTGATGTTTTTGTTTGGAATGGCTTATTGGGGGCTTGTGTTTAGGTTGTGACAACAGCTCGAGTTTGCTGGTGTTCCTCCTGCCTGGGTGTTCAGGAAATTTGGATCCTACAGTATTTTGCAACAGTTTGGCTGAGATCCTGAATCAGGGTTGTTTTGCAAAAATCTCCCCATCTGGCATTATGCATTGAGAGTGGTCTGGCAGCCTTGTTTTGAACGGCAACATTGCATAGCTGAATGCATGCCTGAATATGCAACTGAATGCACAATCAGATGTGCACATAGCACATACATCCACATCCACATGCGTGTCTGTATGCATCTCCACATCCGCCATTGTGTCTGCTTGCACAGTGGCACCATAAGTACAGCCCTGTTTTTATAAAACTGAACTAAATGCAGATTTCTAAGCATTGGGCAAAAATGCTCAACTGCTTCCGTAGGGGAACATACACATGTGTAAGGCACCATAAGGTTTGCAGTTTATGTGTTGTCCTCTTGTTTTCCCTTTACGTTTTCAGCTCTGGCTGAAAAACTATTGATGACTTATGTTTGGGTGACCAGAGGTTATGTGAGCTTTAAGCTCTTTTCTGAATGCTACGCCAGGAGGTATTCAGTATCTCCTTGTGCAGTGTTTTCCTCCTGGTTGCAGCAATGGTGACTGAATGACCGAAGATGGAACAAGCTAATTTTCTGCTGTTCCAGAGACTAAGGAACCAGTGTGGCATATGGGTTAGAGCATTGGATTATGAGCCTTGACAGACCAGCGAGAAAGGCTGGCATGGGGGCGGAGTGGTGGCATGGTGTCCGCACGACACATGCCCCGATTTCATCCCCATGCTGCCGTGATGCCGCACGCCCCACCACACAGCAGGCGGCATCATGGTGCTCCTCCAGCACTGCATCCAAAGGATGCAGTGCCAAAGGAGCACCCAAAAGCTACAGCACTGGTGACTATGGCACCCTTTTTGCACTGTGGTATGTATTTGCAGCGGCCCTGATTCGTCGCTAAAAGGAGTTGCATGTTCAGCTCCTATGACTCTGCAGACCAGGGTTTGAGTCCCAACTTGGCCATGAAATCCACTGTGTGAACTTGGGCAGATCACATGCTCTCAGCCTCAGGGGAAGGCAATGGCAAACCTCCTCTGAACAAATCTTGCCAAGAAAACACCTTGATAGAGTTGCTATAAGTCAGAAGGCACACAACAACAATAATAACAAGAGACTAGGACACAAAGCAATAGAGCAAGCTTGTTTTCTGCTGCTCCAGAGATTAGAACATAGAATAATGGATGCAAGCTCCAGGAAAAGAGATTCCAGCTCAACATTTGGAGGAACTTCCTGACAGTGAGTGGAAGATGCTCCCTCGGAGAGTGGTGGAGTCTCCTCCTTTGGAGACCTTTAAGCAGAGGCTAGGTGGCCATCTGTCGGGGATGCTTTGATGGAGGGTTCCTGCATGGCAGAATGGGGTTGGACTAGATGGCCCTTGTGGTCTCTTCCAATTCTATGATTCTATTATTCTGCTTAAGGCATGATGGCATGCCTAAAGTTCACATGGTGAACTTGCGAAAATTGAACTCGGCTCTTCTCTGACTTATTGCCACTAGGTTGCGCTCCCTTAAGATTCTGCTGGCGGGCCGGTTTTCTGAACTGCTCTAGCATGCTGCCCTGTCTGTTGACAGAGTCACTTCATTTGACATGATCTTGTTTGCTCATTAGCTGATTGTAGCAATTTTGAATGAATTACCTTATGACAGAAAGTTCAAGCAAATCTCCGGCAGCCGGTGACTCATGTGAATGAATGGAGGGGAGCAGAAAATCTAAGGCTATCTTTGTTTCTAGTCTGGAAAAAGACACAAGGAAGCTAGAAAAACATTCTGCAGATCATAATAATACTAAGACCTGGTGAGTGTAAAGGCATGGTCAGGATGTGCTGGAAATCACAGGAAAAAGTAGAACTACGGTTTGCCCTCCACATTTGTGGCTTTGACCTTTGCGGAGTTGATTATTTGTGGATATGATTAATACATTCTCTCTAGGGAGTTTATCACAGATAAACTGGAAGTATAAATGTTGAGTAACCCGTGATAATCCCTCAATTGTGCTAATGGTTTTCACACAACGTCGTGTTCAAAGTGATATTATCTTGTGAATAACCTGTTGTTATCACACAATTGCGCTAATGGTTTTCACATGACGTCGAGGTGAAATGTGGTTAAAGTGCCATTAATCTGTGAATAACCAGGCAAGAAACAGCAGCAGATCATTTATGGGATTTTCCCATGATTGACTTTTTGCTGTTTATTGCCTGGTTATTCCCTGGTTATTCATTCACAGGATGATGGCTCTTGTGTTAATCTCATTTTAAATGTATTTTAATGTCAATTGCATGATTTTCTTGGGTTAATCACTGTTTAAAGTCCCAATCTCCCCCCCCCCCATATGATCAACTCCTAGGAATCATTAGGGCCTCCAGCACAACTTGCCAGAAGTTGACCACAAAGTTGTGTTAAAGAACATTCATGTTCCTAGAGAAAACACTTCTCTAGGCATTTATAGGTTATCCAGTATGATTCTATGGTATCTACCAGATGCTGAGCATAGAGTTGCAGTGGAGAACCTGGAGATTTCTGGAGAGGTGTTCTCCCAGGTAAAAACAATAGTTGTTTTTGTTTTTAGTTTCGGTTTTTCCACATTCACGGGGGTCCTTTACCCCCAACCCCAGCAAAGGTGGAGGGACCACTGTGCCAGTTTTGCAAGGTTTAGCAAGTCCATATGGCCCACTCCTGTGCTCTGTCTGGTGACTAGAGATAATACTGCAAGATAGATTAGAATTTAATAAGCTAAAATTCATCACTGCAGTCAAGAAATCATAAGAAGACTAAGAATGGGGAGGGCAGCTATGAGAGAATAGAAAATATCCTAAAATGTAAAGGGATACCACTGAGCATGAAAGTTAGAATCATACAAGCCATTATATTCCCTATTACCGTGTATGGATGTGAGAGCTGGACAGGTAAGAAAGCAGATAGGAAGAGAATTCATTAGAGATGTGGTTCTGGAGAAGAGTGCTGAGGTTACCATGGACAGCCAGAAAGTCAAACAAATGGGTCCTAGAGCAGCAGATCAAGCCAGAAATCTCTCTGGAAGCCAAGATGACTAGACTGAGGCTGTTGTACTTCGGCCACATCATGAGAAGGCATGACTTACTGGGAAAAACAATAATGCTAGGAAAGGTGGAAGGAAGTAAAAAGAGAAAAAGACCACATGCAAGATGGATGGACTCTATTAAGGAAGTCATGGGTATGAATTTTTACAGGACCTGAGCAGAGGGAGTCTTGGTGATGTCTCATCTACAGGGTCGAGATGAACTCGAGGGTGCATAACAACAACAACAACAACAAAAATGCAGGTTTGAAATTTCCCTTATCCGAAATGCTTGGGACCAAAAGTGTTTTGGGATTTCCCCCCCAGATTTTGGAATGTTTGCATATATATAAGGAGATACTGTATTTTGGAGACCTATTTAAGAGTCATCACGATGGCCTGTCATCTGAACACTGGTTTTCAAACACTGCTTTTCTCTTGCTTCTCTCTTTTCTTCCATGTATCATAGAAGGGTGATGGGAGAGATGGGAATGAGGCAAAGAGAAATCAGGCAAGTATGGAGGGGACACAGCATTTTATTACATACAGCTGCTAACTTTTATTGAAATTGCTTGAAAGAACTTTAATTCAGTTTACCTAAACTATGTCAAAATGGGCTTCAAAAATGAGAAGATATAGGTTGGGTGTCCCTTATCTACAAAGCTTGCAACCAGAAGTGGTTTGGATTTTGGATTTTTTCAGATTTTGGAATGTTTACATAGACAAAATTAGATTTTGTGGAGATGGGACCCAAATCTAACCATGAAATTCATTTATGTTTCGTATTCGTTTGTGTTTCCTACTTGACAGTCATGCCAAAGGGGAATGCCTTTACCTTTTACCTTTATAATCCATATACCCATACCCTGAAGGTAATTTTATACACACAGTTTTAAACATTTTTCTGCATGAAACAAAGTTTGTGTACCCTGACCCACCAGAAAGCAAAGGTGTCATTATCTCAGCTATTCATGTGAACGGTTTTGGATTTTGGAATATTTTGGATTTCGGAATTCCAGATTAGGGAAACTCAACCTGTATCTTTAGGGCCCACTTAATATTTATGTCAAGGTTCAGGTTCTAGGTTTTACTCTTTGAACATTAGTACCCACACACACACATCTCTATCTATTATGATAGATTTGGTACAAAGAAAAGCCCAGTTGGAATAAAGTCTAACAGATCAAACACAATTTTTTCATATGTATTATTTATAAAGCTTTATGAGTCATGTTTTTTGTTCACTGGATGTCTAATGACTTGGCAGCATGAAACCCATGCGCGGTTGCCTCAAAACAGGGTTAAAAAAACACACGATGGCAGCAGAAATCTAGCAAAATCTGCTAGGAATCAAGAAGCACGACCAAGCCATCGGGGAAGAAAATTACGTCCAGACTGATTTCTTGTCTATTCCTTGCACTGTTAGGCAAAACAGCAATAGGAAACAACAGGAAAGCAGTGGTATTAAAACAGAACATTAGAAAAATAGGGGAAAGGGATTCATATAGCAATAACAGAAATGTTGGTAAAATCCTTTATGAAACCAGAATGATATCTTTTCAATATGGCACTTACATTGGATAGAGAGATGAGGAAAAAGGATGGAAAATGATTTTGTATAAGATAACCACAGCCAGGTGGCTATATGCACAAAAATTGAAATTTTGTCAATTGAGGACTGATTAATAAAGTTAATAGATATGAGAGATTTGGATAGGCTCTCGAGGAGAATTACAGAAGAATTCATAATGATAAATGACGACTGGGATCTAATTGTAAAATATTGGAGAAGAAATATATTAATATTTGAGTTTTATTGGAGAATTAAGAAGGTATAAGAACTCCATATTATTATTTGGAAAAAAGATGGTCAAAATATTTAGGGGGGAAATGGAAAGATAAGAGAATATTTAGATAAGGTAGAGATATAAAGGAAATATAAAATGGTATACGATCTTCTAAGAGATTTGTTTGGCTTATATGTATATACAGTCGCCCCTCCAAGTCCACGGACTTGAAATATGCGAACTTGGAAATCCACAGAAGAATGACTGCTATTGACCTTAATGGTGCGTCCCACATGCATGTGCCCCATTCAAGCCTATGGCGCTTGAATATGCACGAGATTTTGAATTCGCAGTGGGGGTCTGGAACAGATCCCCTGAAAGTTCAACTGTATAATGGAATAAAAAAACCCACTATTTTAATCCATTATGGTGTATCCAAATAATAAGTAACTATATATATAATCGTTCACATCGGAGGGAATTTATAAAAGCAAATAGGTGTGTTTGTATGAGCTAGCATTATTTTATGTCATTTGGAGGTGTTTTGTGTAACTGTCTAAGTTTGTAGATTGGTTTTATTGTTGATGTAGATAGATGTTAAAGATATGGAACATTTAATGTGGTCTCGTTTTGGGATTTTATGATGTGTTGTGATGCTACTATTGTGACATGCACAGAAAAAAAAAGGGGGGGGAAATGCTGGAGAGGGAAAAAAAAACCTCCCTCCGTCCATTATTTCACATCTCTGCTTCGGACTTGATGTTGGAAAGGACAGCTCCCATGTTGTGGCATCCAGAATGCTATTTCTGGTATTTGGTCCAGGAATGCAACCAGGGATCCTGCCGAGCATATTAACCCTCCTCTAACATGGTAGGCAAGACCTTGGCATGGCATGCTGTCTGATCCTTCTGGCTTCTCGCTGCTTCGGATTCCTTCATCTTCCGCCGGCTGTGAAAGAAACTGGTCTATATTTGGAAACAGGCTGAAATAAAGCAAAGCATGAAAAGGTGGAAGAAAAATCTTTTCACTATCCAAGCATTTTTATTTTTTATTTTTTATTTTTTAGATGTTTCCAAAGAAGATTTTAAAAAATAAAGGATCAGAAACAGAGGTTTGAAAAGGGAATTTGGGGGCTACATTTCTCAAACCTGCCCAGGAAATAAGATAAAATAGGTGCTTAGAAAATGGCCTAAGAAAACCCTAGGAAACGTTTGGGGTCACCTTAAGTCACTGGGCAACTTGAAGCACATACAGTCGGTCCTTCTTATCCACAGATTTTTTTTATCCACAGTTTCAAGCATCCACAGCTTGAAAATATTCCAAAAATATATAAATTCCAGTGAGCAAACCTTGATTTTGCCATTTTATATAAGGGACACCATTTTACTAAGCCATTGTATTTAATGGGGCTTGGGCATCCACAGATTTTGGTGTCCATGGGGGGTTCTGGAACCAAACCTCGGCAGATATTAAGGGCCTACTGTACCTAAATACCAGGGTTTTCCCATAAAGGCAGGATATAAATCCTTGAAGTAAAAAATAAATTAAAATAGTAAGTCCTCCTGTTCTTCCTCAATGGTAACTTTTGCCTTCCTCTTGCAGTGGGTTCACACTGTTTTGACCGCACTCTGATGGGCTTAAGCCATGCATCTCTTGGTTTTCATGTAGGGCTGCATCAGCACTGCAGAAATAATCCAGTTTTGTACCACTTTAACTGCCATGCTGTGGAATTCTGGCAATTGTTGTTTGGTGGCACCATAGCGCTCAAGCAGAGAAATGTCTCACCAAACCACACTGCCCAGAATGCTATAGCATTGACTTAAAGTGGTGTCAAACTGGATTTTTTCTGCAGTGCAGATGCATCCTGCGACACGCTGGAGGGCATGTAACACTGCACAGGCCTTGTTTCATAAGAACAAAAGGATAAGGCAGACTTGTCGTCATCATCATACATTTTGAACCTGCCTTCCATGGGGAGTTCACCCCTCGATGGAGGAGGCTGTCAAGATTTTAGAGGGTTCTGGTTTCGCCTCCTACACGCTTCTGAAATGGCAGCGAGCTGAAGGTTAGAAGCCTGTCTTGCAAAGTGCTTGGGGAATAGGAGCGCTGCGTCTCCCAGACAGCTTCGGTGGGGAAAAACACAGTGTTTGCAGAGCAGCTCAAAGTGGCAAAGGTTAACATTTCATCTGTCATCTTCCCTTTTCTCTCTGCCAGGTTATACGTTTTATTGAAACGTCTCTTCTGGGCTGCATCCACACTGCAAAAGTAATGCAGTTTGACTCCACTTTAACGGCCATGGCTCTGTGCTACGGGATTCTGTGAACTGTAGTTTCTTGTGACGCCAGAGCTTTGTCAGAGGTAGCTAAATATCACACAAAACTCCAAAATTCCATAGCATTAACCTGCGGCAATGAAAGTGGTGTCACACTGGATTATTTTTGGAGTGCAGATGCAGCCCCGGGAAGAGGACAGGAAGGAGCAATAGAGTGTAGGTGAAAAGGTAATTATGAACAGAGAAGCCAAATAATTTGAATTTTATGAACACCGGAGTAAGAGTTCCACCACCCCATTCTGTTGCTGTTTGTGGTTGCTGTGTGTGCCTCCAAGACATTTTTGACCTTATGGCAAAGCTATCATAGGTTTTTCTTGGCAGGTTTCTTCAGAGGGGGTTTGGCATTACCATCCTCTGAGGCTGAGACAGTGTGACTTGCCCAAGTCTCCCAGTGGGGCTTTTATGCTCAAGTGGGGAATCCAACCCCAGTCTCCAGAATCACAGACTGATGTTCAAACCAATGTACCATGCTAGCCGTATCTGGAATGCTGGTTCCAGGGGCCCTACACTGTCACAACACTGTAGTTTTGCTTTAACTGCCATGGTCTTGTCTGATGGAACCAAACTACAAATTCCAAAATTCTACAAGATGTAGCCATGGCGGTTGAAGTGGAATCATAGCACTATAGTGTGGTGTGTAATGAAAAACAAGTGTGTGTCCTGTCCAGCAAAGGGTAACAATGAGTGCATTTGAAATAATGCAGTTTGACACCACTTTAAATGCTGTAGCTCCATCCTATGGAATCCGGGGGTGTATAGTTGTGTATGGTCTTCTCAGCCAGAGCATGCAAACTACAAACTCCAGGATCCTGTAGGATGGAGCCAAACTGTACCTTTTCTATAGTGTAGATGCACCCAAGGAGGTTGAATAGCCTGGAAATTGATCCCTGCAAGATAAAGTTGAAAATATTGGCTGTTGTAAACTGCTTATGGAGTGCTTAAGTGCACCGATAAGCGATATAGAAATGTAGTTGCTAAAGTTATTGCTATGGAGGGGAAGTGCTTAAGGCAAACGTTGTCTTCTTGACTACGTTTCCTATCATCTCTCCGTCCATCGCATGCCGTTCAACATTTCAGATGAAAACTGGGACACATCTGGCCAAGCAACATTGGAGGATGGTGAAAATGGCAAAAGATATTAATAGGGACAAACACATACGCTAGGAGAGGCTGCAGCAGTTTGCTTTTGGCTGACCCTCCTGGGAAGGGCAAGAACTCACCCTTTCCTCTTCTCTCCCCCTTGCTGACTTCATGAAGTTCACACTGCTTTTGCACTTTGAAGTAAAGCAAGGGAAAAGGGAGGAAGGTGGGAGAAGGAGAGAGAAACTGGGACCTTTTAAAAGCAGATGAAAAAGTGGGATAACAGAGGATTAATTTGGACTTTCCAGATTGGGACTTGGCAGGAATGCTGTTGCCCAGGCTGTTTCAGGCTGCTGAGAGTTGTAGGTTGCATCCACACTGCAGAAATAATCCAGTTTGACGCTATTTTAACAGCCTTGGATCAATGCTATGGAATTCTGGGGACTGTAGCTTCTTGTGGCATCAGAGCAGAGCTTTAAAAGCGACGATGGATGGGGTTTCAATGCTGGGAAAATCCATTTTTGTCTCTCTAATAATTCTGAATGTCAGAACATTGTCTTCAATGTGCCTCCTTTTTGTTAACACTTGTTCCCATTTTAGCAGCTCCCAAGTCGTCTTCTGTCTTCAGTATAGTATATTTTTTTAATGTAGTGAATCCCTTTAGCACAGAATTGGTTATTTTTGAAATATTATTTTTTTAAAAGAAAACCCTACTGTTTTTGCCCCAACAGAAGGATTTGGAAATAATGAGGACTGTGTTGTACGTTTCAAAGAGAATGCTTTAAAAAAACATGACATTTTGGTTTTTTCCCCTCTGTTGGCAGGTGTTGAATTGTTGAGAGAGTTGTGTTGTTCCAGATGTGTTCTCTAACTGGATGCTGAGATGGACAGGTTCTGTCTTTGAGTCCTGCTTCACCTGCTTTGTCATTGTGATTTTTTTTTTAGATTTTTTCCCCATTCTGGTGACATTTTAAATAATGAGGTTGGGATCTGAGAGGCAGTTCATTTTCATAGAATCATAGAATCGTAGAGTTGGAAGAGACCGCAAGGGCCATCCAGTCCAATCCCATTCTGCCATGCAGGAAATCCAGATCAAAGCATCCCTGACAGATGGCCATCCAGCCTCTGTTGAAAGACATCCAAGGAGGGAGATTCCAATACACTCCGAGGGAGTGTCTTCCACTGTCAAACAGCTCTTGCTATCAGGAAGTTCCTCCTAATGTTGAAGTGGAATCTCTTTTCCTGGAGCTTGCATCCATTGCTTCTGGTCCTTTTCTCTGGAGCAGCAGAAAACAAGCTTGCTCCCTCCTCAGTATGACATCCCTTCAAATATTTAAACAGGGCTATCATATCACCTCTTAACCTTCTCTTCTCCAGGCTGACCATCCCCACCTCCCTAAGGCGTTTCTCATAGGGCATGGCTTCCAGACCCTTCACCATTTTAGTCGCCCTCCTTCAGACACATGGCTCCAGTTTCTCAACATCCTTTTTAAATTGTGGTGCCCAGAACTGGACACAATATTCCAGGTGGGGCCTGACCAGAGCAGAATACAGTGGCACTATTACTTCCCTTGATCTATTTTTTTTTATTACTTTATTATGAAATTAAAAAAACAATATACATACATTTTATACAGTTCAATATATGGTTGCATACAGTACACATGATATAACATATATATATACATGCATACATACATAGCTTGTTACAATATACTAACCCCTAACCTAAACCCTGACAAACAAACATAAACAACTAAACCTCTACTATAAAACATATAAAATTGATTTCCTGAAGTTTACTAATACACTCTTTCTTGTCTGTACAGTATATGAGAATTAAAGACAATTTAAGCACTCATCTTTCTTATCTTCCAAGGAACTGTCTTCCGCCTTTTGAATCAGAAATTTATATTTACAATTAGTACAACTGAGACGCTTCCCAAATCTAACTACAGAGATATGTATTTATAGTAAAATAAACATTATATATTCAGAAAATTATATATAATTCCCCTTATTTCTTCATTTCCTCTGTTAAGAAGGTACATCTTCTAATATAAAATAGAGAAACAGAATGTTAGTTCACAGATATTATCAATGCAATCCACATCTATATATCCACTATACTTCTATTGATGCAGCCTAAAATCGCATTGGCCTTTTTAACTGCCGCATCGCACTGTTCACTCATGTTCAACTTGTGGTCTACTTGGACTCCTAGATCCCTTTCATACATATAAGTCTCTCATTCAGCCAGGTGTCCCCCATAATCCTATATCTGTGCATTTCATTTTTCCGCCCTAAGTGCAGTACCTTACATTTCTCCGTGTTGAATTTCATTTTGTTAACTTTGGCCCAGCTTTCTAGTCTATTCAGGTCATTTTGAATTTTGACCCTGTCCTCTGGGGTATTAGCTATTCCTCCTAATTTGGTGTCATCTGCAAATTTGATAAGTGTACCCCCCAGTTCTTTCATCCAAGTCATTGATAAAGATGCTGAATAGCACTGGGCCCAGGACAGAGCCCTGTGGGACCCCACTGGTCACTTCTCTCCAGGATGAAAAGGAGCCATTGTTGATCACCCTTTGGGTTTGGTCAGTCAACCAGTTACAAATCCATGTAACAGTTGCCTTGTCTAGCCCACATTTTACAAGCTTATTTTGATATTGTAGATCCCACTCCCCAAGAATCATGCTTAAAGGTAGCCAGGATCCAGGACTAATGAGTAGAAAATTTGCTCAGAGCGGGTTTGTCATTGCCTTCCTCTGGGACTGAGAGCATGTAGGGTTGCCGTTTGTCCCGGAAACCCTGGAAAATCCCAGATTCAAGAGTCTAAAAAATGTCCTCGCTGGTTGGGCCAGTTGAATTCGGGAATCCTGGATTTTTTCTTTGTTGCAGGCCGATGGGCAGCTTAAAATGCAACAATGGCAATGAAACAGGAATCATGCAAGATTCCCACCTGTTTTGCTGGCATGGCATTGCTACCTTATTCTTCCATTCCCTTTCCACTTTCCAAGGCCCAGAAGACAAAAAAAGGAAAGGAGGTAAACAGAGATGGCCTTGTGTTGTGTGGTAATTGTGTTGGCAGCTTGAACCTAGGGCTAGGCAACATGGTGGAACTTTGCTTCCAAACAGCGCCGAGAGACTCCCATTACTCTCTGGGGCTGCTTGGAAGCAGTGTTGTGTTGAATTGTATGTATTGAATTTGCAGAATCAGAATGCAAATTGATAATATGCAGAATTATAATAGTTTGCATACTATCCAAATTAGATCCATGGATATGAGGGACTGGAATATGGTAACCCTAACAGTATGTGATTTGTCCAAGGCCACAAAGTGTGTTTCTATGGCCAAGTAGGGATTTGAACCTTGGATCTCCAGAGTCCTAGTCCAACACTTAGACCACTATACCATGTTGTCTGTCAGTGTCTGCTGCACAAAGTATGTCCAAAATATGACCGCTTTGAAAAGAATTACTTTGAGAATGTTTATCATTGCCTTCCTCTAAGGCATGGTGTAATGGCTTGCGCATTGGACAGTGGGAGAACAGGGTTCAAATCCTTGCTCAGACATGAAACTCACTGAGTGACCTTTGACAAGTCACACTCTCTCAGCCTCAGAGAATGGCAGTGACGAACCCCCTTGGAAGAAACATGTCAAGAAAACCCTTTGAGAGGTTCTCCATAGAGTCTCCAGAAGTCAGAAATGACTTGAAGGCACACAACAAGAACAAGGCTAAGAGAATCTATTTTGGCCAAGGCCCTCCAGGGGATTTCCTTGGCTGAATGCGGATTTGAACCTTCATCTCCCGGATCCCTAGTCCAGCATTGAAACACTGCCCCATATTGGCTCGCTAATGTAAACACTGCAGCACACTGCAAAAGACCCTTTCCTTTTGAACAAAGGACAAAAGTCGGCTGAAATGAAAAAGTCTTGCCTGCCTGTGCAAGGAGAGCAAAGACGGTGCCAGTCTAACCTCTCTTGGAAGGGAATTGCAGAGTCTGGGGCAGCCACCGAGAAGGTCCTGTCTCCCACGTTCCCACCACATGTACCTAGGAGTTTGGTAGGTCACAGAGAAAGACCTCACCAAAAGATTTCAAAACACAGGCTGTGTCCACATGGGCCAAATAATATGTCCTCCTCCCATCCTCTCAATGATCAGTCCAGAGAATGCAGGGCCTAGTCCCTGATTGTGGTCCAAACTGCCCTGATGATATACATCCAGTTCAACACAAAATCTGTGTTATACCTCCCTTAAAATTGATGTTTAAAATTCACCTTTTGCTCTGGATCTTCCCAGAAAATCCAGAGCCCTCTGAAGTGATGCAAAGGAGAACAAGGCACCACAAAATGTAGGACATTCATTCATGAAACATGTAGGACATTAAAAAACAAACAAACCTAAGAACACATAGGCCATAAGGGCTGTACAGACTGCCCTGAAAGGGCAGTCTGCAGCCACCCATTTTTGCTCCACATGGAGGCCGCACCTACCAAATGGCACGGCCTCCAGAAGGCATAAAAAGAACCCACTTCCCACGGGTTCTTTCTGCAATGCGACCAGGATGCCATTAGCACCCTTGTGTGCACCAATAATGTACGTGTGTCGCAGCATCGTTTGGAGGCTGTGCTATGCATACGTCATCATGGCGGCCCCTGTGTGGATGGGGGCGAGCCATGATGGCACCGGGGATGCGCAGTAGGGCTCGGGAGTGTGTCGACGCTCCGCATTCCTGAGCCCTAAAATCAGCCCCATGATGGCACTCTTTGCCCAGCTGTTTCAGGCCTAATATAACTATAAAAATGCATTCATTTCATATGGTTTTTACAGCTATATTGCATATCCTGTATTTTATTATGTCAACAGGATTTTTCTTTGTTAAAATGCCTCGCTGGCTTGCAGTATACTTATAGAACCTGGAGAGAGACAAAATTGTACTTTACTAGCAACAAACCCTTGATTGAATCTGCATTTAAATTATTGCTTTCATTTGTCCATTGTGCTGAAATTAGGGGTGGGGGACCCTTTCAATATTTGCATTGTGTCCTCAAGCAGCCCATTGCAGTCCTTTTCCCCTCTGAGAAGCAAAAGCTTCCTGAGCTCTGGGTGCTAGTCTTGTCTGCTGCTTCTCCTGGCAAAAAGAACTTTAGAAGGATCCATCCTATCTTTCCCTATTTGCAGCAAGGACACATTTCTTGAAAGGGGAAATCAAACGTGGTGTTACTCGACGGGCTTCTTACTTATGCTCCAAATGGAGGACCTTTAGGAATCCCCCCCCCCAAATACAGAAGGTTGGAATATAGGATGTGTCTTGGAAAAGGAGGACTTTCTGGACTGGGGAGAAACCTTGGGTGCCAAGGAACAATTTGCCATATATAAGGAAAGGGCAGGAAGATCTGTGTGTTGCAAAGAGGGAGGAAGGGAGATGGGACGGCTGTTGAGATAACCTCAGATGAATTGACCAAATGGAAGAGTTCTGGAATTTAATCAGGGAGGGAGGGAGGGAAGGAGAGAGAGAAAATAGATGTATTGTTAGCAATTTGTCTGACAGATTTATTGCCAAAACAGTGGGGTGGATAGTACCAGCTGCTTTGCCAAACATGTTTGGACATTTCATGCTGGCAAGGAGGGGGTGGTGAGAGGGGAAGGCAAGGAACCTGCAAACAGAGGACAGCTTCGTACATTGTGCAGCTGCCAAACCGGAGTTTCTCTTGAGTATCTTCTTGGCAGAGAGCTGGGTCTAGTGCCAGTTCTCGGGCCAGCATTTTTCTATGATAACTCATGTTTACAGAACATTGCATTCACACATCCTGATCCAAGCTCCTTTCATGAGATGAAAAAGCTACATGGGTGTAGTGGTCTGAACATCGGACTATGATTCTGGAGACCAGTGTTCAATTCTCGGCTCAGCCATGAAACCCACTGAGTTACCTTGGGAAAAAAGTCACACACTCTCAGCCTCAGTCGGAGGCCATGGCAAACCTCTTCTGAACATATTGTGCCAGGAAAACGCCATGATAGGTTCATCTTAGAGATGCCATTAGTTGGATACAGACTTGAAGGCTTGTAACAATAACAGTCAACAAATCGTGAGATGACATTACTCCTTGGAAAAGATGGTAACGTTGTGCCCATGGTTGGCTGAGATGGTGACATCTGTTTTCTGATGGCTCAGTGCACACAAACTTTGCTTCATGAACAAAGTTATTTAAAATAGTGTGTATAAAATTACCTTCAGGCTATGTGTATAAGGTGTATACGAAACATAAATGAATTTGACATTTAGACTTGGGTGCCATCTCCATGACATCTGACTATGTACAGTCGCCCCTCTATTTTCACAAGGGATTCATTCCAGACACACACACACACCCCGCAAAAATGGAAATTTGCCTATATTCAAGCCCCATTGGCTTGAATGGCAGCGGGCACTTACGGGTACACACGATGAACATGCCACCCATTTTGTCCCCCTTCGTTTGCCACCCGCGAACAGGCAAGGGACGCAAACCTCAAGTCTGTGAAAATGGAGGGGCGAGCGTTTATGCAAATATTCCAAAATCTGAAAAAGTCCCAAACACTTCTGGTCGGAAGCATTTCAGACAAGACAGATTCAACCTGTATGTTCTCTTTTTTGCAGCCCATTCTGACACAGGCTAGGTAAAATAGAATGAAAGTCTTTCAAATAATGTCAGCAAAAGTTAGCAATTGTATGCTCTTTAATAAAATCCTGTGTCCCTTCTATACCCTGCCTGATTTCTCTGCCCCATTCGCATCCTGACTCTTCTGTGCTGCATAAAAACAGGAAAGAGAAGCAGGCACAGGAGAAAGCAGTCTTTGCAAACTGGCGTTCAGATGACAGTTCATGGTGATGGATCATAAGTAGGTCACACCCTGCCCTCCAGGTGGGTTGTACCTGTGATGCAGCCGCCATTTTCTTTAACACAAAAGAAGGACAAGATTCGTAAGTGGGTTCCCTTGTTTTAGCTTATGCTAAAAGGTAGGTCTAGCGGAAAGGCTGAAAGCTACAAATCTACATGCTTGCCATGAATCATACGAAGCATTTGCATACCTTTCAGTTCTTTGAATGTGTAATTCTGCATCTACTTTCTGGGCTGTTGCTGTTCAGAATTGGCTCTGTGTGAGCAGGAGAAGCGGGAGAGAAAAAGAGAGACTGTTTTGGAAGGAGTTATTTTTGTTCACACCTGTCTCCCTCTGCAAACATCTGCAGTTTGACATGCAGTCTGCCATCTTAAATTATTCACAGCCTCGCGATCTATATTTTAAAAGTGCACACTCGTATTTGGGTGTTGCATTCTCTATTAACGTCTGTGCTGAATGTGAATGTGTTTGCTTAGTTTGGCGAGGAAAAAATTGGATGTGGAAACTGTGGCCTTGGTGATGAAGTCAATTTCTGGAATCTAGTTGGCCTCTTCCCTAAGTGTAATGTTCCCTTACAAAAGCGATTGGGCATTTTTGTCTAATATGGAAAGTCAAAGCCAGCTCAAGGTTGCCAAGGCAAAGCTGCATATGTGTACCATTGCACATAGATTTGCATTGTTCATTGGTGCAAATTACAAATTCCACATACAAATAAGAATTTGTATTCGGCATTCTAATTCACTAATGAGGTTGTGATGTAACTCACTGGCTGAGACCCTACATCGCTTCAGCATACTGTAAATATCCATTATGCAACCCCTAGACTGAATAACAAGCTAGTGTGATGTATTTGGGTCAGTGTTCAATGCACATGACTAATAACCCGTTTTCCTATTGCAATGTGAAATGTGCAGGTGCAGTTTGTTGTTCAGAGCCATCATGTGGACATTGATTTATGGTGACCCTATGAATGAAAGCCTTCCAAGACACCCAGTCATCAACCACTCTACTCAGGGCTTGCAAACGCAAGGTTATGGCTTCCTTGACTGAGACTGTCGACCTACAATACGGTCTCCCTCTTTTGCTACTGCCTTCTTGTTTAGTGATCATTATAATCTTTTCCAGGGAATCACGTCATGGTATGTCCACATCATGATATGTCCAAAGTATGACAGCCTTGAGAAAATGTATTCAAAGAAGTTTAGTCACAGTATCATAGAGTTGGAAGAGGCCCCAAGGACCATCCAGTTCAACCCCATTCTGCCAGGCAGTTGTCTTCCATTGCTGAACAGCTCTTGCTGTCAAGAAGTTCTTTCTAATGTTGAGCTGGAATCTCTTTTCCTGTAGTTTGAATCCATTGCGCCATGTCCTAATCCCTGGAGAAGCCAAAAACAAGCTTGCTCCATCCTCAATATTACATCCTTTCAAATATGACCTTCCTCTCAGGCTGAGAGAGGCACCCCATGAGTTTCCATAGTTGAGCGAGGATTCAAAACCTGCTTTCCCAGAGTCCAACATTCAAATCACTACACCTTCCTGGCTCATAAGACTGACAGGATGAAACAATATTTGGTAAAGTGGAAGGCAGTAGGATAAGAGTAATGCTGCATTGCAAGTGCGTTAAATCAATTTATTTGTGAGCCGCCTTGGGTCGCTTTCTGAGAGAAAGGTGGCATAGAAATGAAATAAATAAAATAAAATAATAAGGAAAGCATTGCCCTGAGTTTGCAAGACTTGAACAGTGCTCTTGATAGTTTGGAAGTCTCCCATTCATAGGGTTTCCATGAATGGAACCTGATTTGATGGCACAAAAGAACAAGTACATCAGCAGGGGAATTTTTCACATTATGCAATTATCATGCCATGATTCCTCTTTAACCTCATGATTCCATCTCATGGAAATCTGGGATTTCCAGCTTAGGGATGGGTATTTAGATATCTCAGCCAGAGACCTCATCTGGGGCCTCTGATCAAACTACAAACCTATGGATTCCATAGGATAGAACCATGACAGTTAAAGTGGAATCATAGCACTATAATTATGTGGTGTAGAAGGACACTAGCATCCTGGCTAGTGAAATTTGCATGGAGAAGATCCAAAGTATAATATCCTTTTCATACACAGTTGAAAATATCAGGTAAGGAGAAAGTCCTGCCTGTAGACTCCCTGGAGAGGTACTGCCAGTCAGAATAGGCATTATAGCCAAGACGGGAAAGGCATCCAATCTGGAACAGTCGGCCCTCCATATTCATTAATATTTTATCCATAGAATATTCAAAACAATATATAAATTCCCAAAAGCAAACCTTGATTTTGCCATTTTATATAAGGAACACCATTTTACTACACCACTGTATTTAATGGGATTTGAGCATCCACTGAGTTTGGTATCCATGGGGTGTGTGTGAAACCAAACCCCAGTGGATACCAAAGGTCCATTGTATAATGTAGCTTCTTGGATTTCTTTGGGTCCTTCTGCAAGCATGGGAGAGCGGCGGGGGGGGGGGGGGAGAGATGAAAGACAAGGAGTCGGCTGCTCCATACCCCGACCTAGTTATCCTACGGTGTGTACGGTGTGTACGAAAGGAGCAGAATAGAAAGCAGAGGGACTCGGAGAGTTCAAAAGTTTGTGACTACAAGCTAGGAATGTCAAAGAAGAGGGGAAAGGGATTTCCCCAGCAAGGTTGTGCTCTGCAAAGCAGATTCTGCAATGACTTATTCATGCGCAGAGGGCACCAAGGCAGCACAACCAGCCAAGTTCCTGGCATTGAGAGAGCAGGAAGCAGCTTTGCTAAGTGGGATATATTCACATACACACCTGATTTAGAAATCTTTTAAGTTATCTCTTCATTCTTCTTCTCCCGCTCCCCTGGTCCCACTCAGCGTAGAATCTTAAAAGTTGGAAGGGTCCACAAGGGCCATCTATGTCATGCAGGAATGCACAACTGCAGTACTCCTGAAAGATGCCCATCCAACCTCTGTTTAAAGAACTCCAAAAATGGAGAGTTCATCACCCTTCATTCATTGTTAAACAGCTCTCACAGTCAAGACATCTTTCCCAATGTCTAAGTGGAATCTCTTTTTGTTGAATTTAATCCATTGGTTCTCATTCTAGTTTCTGGAGTAGCAGAAGAGAAGCTCAGTCTTTTGCATGACATCCTTTGAGATATTTAAAGATGGCTATCATGTCACTCCTTAGTCCTCTTCAAGCTAAACATATCCAGCTCCCTAAGTCATTCCTCATAGGGATTGGTTTCTAGACTTTTGGTCATTTTGGTTGCCCTACTCTTGGCACATTCCCAGTAAATATCTCTCTTGAACTGTAGTGTCCAGAACTTTATTGATTGATTGGTTGGTTGGTTGGTTGATTTTATTTCTTTCATTTATATGCCACCTTTCTCCCCAGAGGGACCCAAGGTGGCTCACAGGCAAATATTAATAATATTTGAAATAATATCCCAATTGAGGTCTAACCAAAGCAGAATAGAGTGGCACTATACTATACTTCTGTTGATGTAGCCTAGAATTGTGTTGACTTTTTTAGACATTGCATCACATTCTTGATTCATGTTTAGCTAATGGCCTACTAAGACCCCTAGATCCTTTTCATATGTACTGCTTTCAAGCCAGGTGCCTCCCATTCTGAATGTGTGCAAATATAGGATAGGTGACACCTGGCCTTTGAGATGAGCACATTTATTTATTCCGTTGCACAGTTAATCAATAGCACTAACACACAAGTTTAATCAGGGCTAGAACTGGGGCAACGATATTTCTTCCGCTGCAGAGGAAGCCATTGGCTCCATTACTTTGAGGCAATTGGATTTTATGGGAGCCACTCCTGGTTATAGTGGAGCTATCCAAAGTGCTGAAACCTATTCTCAAAACAGATTCAGCATCTTGGCTCCTGTAAAAACTGGATCTTCTCTCATAAAACCCAGCCTGAGTTTACCATTCCAAAGCAATAGAGTCGTCAGTCATATCTGTTCTGGTTTGTTGTTTTTGGGTGACTTCAAGTCATTTCTGACTTACAGTGATCCTAACATGACATAATCATGGGGTTGGCAAGATTTCTATAGAGGAGGTTTCCCATTATTTTCCCCGAGGCTAAGAGTATGCGACATGCCCAAGGTTACTCAGTGGATTTCATGGCTGAGTGGGAAATCAAACCCTGGTCATTACATAAAATCCAGCCTACCTTAGGGTGAGGAATTTCAGGCCCCAGGACTAAATATGGTCCTCTTAAAATCCCAGATGGGTCCGCCTCTGATGTTCCCATGGCCTCTTACAACATATACCTCTATGCCCCCAAGAGTTATGGCCGGGGAGGTGAGATGGGGCACTGACAGTACTGTGGTCCCCATGATGTTTTGCTCCAGCCCCTGGCCTGGGATCTTCTACCTGCTAGCCCACCTACCTTCCCTCCCTCTCTGCCTTTCTCTCCTGTGGCCAGGGCGAACATGGAGATGCTCGCACAGTGGAGAGTAGGAATCCAGGAGAACAGCTAGGATGAGTTGTAGGGAATCCACAAGAGGGGCATGGGGAATGGAGGCCAGTCCCTCTCTCTCCTCTGCCAGGTACCCCACCCCAATCCCATTCTGGGCCAGGTGCCAGGAGTGGGGACCAGGGTCAGGCAGGCTGGGAGAGTGCAGAAGAATTCAAAGATACAGCTATCTTAGTCTGTAGAATCAGTATAGAGGGAGATCTTGTAGCACCTTTGAGACTAACTGAAAGAAAGACGTTGGCAGCACAAACTTTCGTAGACTTGAGCCTACTTCTTCAGATGCATGTGAAGAAGTAGACTTAAGTCTACAAAAGCTTATGCTTCCAACCTCCTCCCTTCAGTTAGTCTCAAAGGTGCTGCAGAGTGCAAAAGAATTGAGGACAGGGCACAGACTTGCTGGCTAGTGGGCGACCCGGATTTAATAATAATAATAATAATAATAATAATAATAATAATAATAAAGTTTTTATTTGTACCCCGCTCCTTCCCAAGATCAGGGCGGCTTCCAATCAACAATTAAAACAGAATAAATACATATACATAAAACAACCAAATACAATAAAAACAGGCTAAAATGCCCCATTAGCCCAACCTCTTGGCCATGAAAGAGGAGGGAGGCCCACAGGATTTTTAGTCGGGGAATACCTGTTGGAACAGGAAGGTTTTCAGGTCCTTCCTGAATTGGGCCAGGGTGGTAGTCGAGCGGAGCTCAGTGGGCAGCGTATTCCAAAGGGCTGGGGCAGCGGTGGAAAATGTCCTCCGTGTGGTGGAGGATAATCTAGCCCCAGGCACCTTCAGTAGTTGCTGCCCAGACGTTCTGAGGGTGCGAGGCGGAATGTACGGGGAGAGGCGGTCCTTTAGGTATCCTGGGCCTAAGCCATTTAGGGCTTTATAGGTAATCACCAATGCCTTATATTGAGCCCGGAAGCAGATGGGCAGCCAATGGAGATCTTTCAATACCGGTGTTATGTGGCTGGTCCTGGAAACGCCAGTGACCAGCCGGGCTGCCATGTTCTGCACCATTTGCAGCTTCCGAGTTTGGTATAAGGGTTGCCCCATGTAGAGTACATTGCAGAAATCCAATCTCGAGGTTACCAGAGCATGTACTCACCTGGCCATCTGCTTTGATTGAGATTTCCTGAATGGCAGAGAGTTGGACTTGATGGCCCTTAGGGCCTCTTCCAACTCTATGATTCTATGAGAACAGCAGCCAGGAGAAGGCAGAAGCTGGCTTGGGGTGTTGTCCACCATTTAGCAGCAGCAGTAGCAGGAGTGATGGAAAGTGATAACAGAGTGGCTTTCATTCATAGGGTATCAATAAGTGAAAATCAACTTGATAGCAATGATCAATAACTGTTTTTTATTCTCTCAACAACCCCATGAAGTAGATCAGGCTAGGAACGCTTCTGTGTGTGTTGTGTGCCTTCAAGTCATTTCCGACATCATGGAGTTTTCTTGGCATGATTTGTCCTGAGGAGGTTCGCCATTGCCAACCCCAGAGGCTGAGAGAGTGTGACTTGCCCAAAGTCACCCAGTGGCTTTGATGGCCAAATAAGAATCGAACCCTGGTCTCCAGAGTCCTAGACCAACACTCAAACCACTATGCCACACTGGCTACCTGGAACAAAGTAATCCCAGGGAGATTCATTGCTGATTTGACCCTGAGTCTAGTCTTAGATTGGAATCCAGACCTGTGACTCAAAACAAAAGCAGCAAATAGGGGACTGGTTTCTATCCTTTGCCCAAGTGCCTGAACACAAAAGGAAGGGAATGGGGGGGGGTAGTGCTTTTCTTTTTAATGCGGACTGTTCCTGATGAAATGGCCATTTCAATGCAAAAGAGAGAGGATAAGAGCTCTGTTTACCATTGCCCATTTGGTTGCCCTCCAGAAAGGCTCCTGGAACAATTGGTAATGGAAGAAAGGGCATGTTAATGGAGAAGCTCAAAAGGACAAAGCATTGCTGGGAGATGCTTTAAACACAAAAGCCACTTCCCTATTTAAAAGGAAAGAAATCAGTTTGCAGGGGAGAGCAATTGCCCACCAGCAATATTTGCAACTTCCACCTTTAAACTTTTAGCAATGCCATTTTGCTTTCTAAGGTGCTGTTTTGGCCTCATAAAGGTATCATTGTTTTGGATGTTATTGTACTAAAAGTGTCATATATCCAAGGATTGCTGTGTTGGCCATATACCTTTATTGGGCCAACCGAAATGCACAAAATACATGTCACAAGCTTTCGAAACTCCACTGGCTTCTTCATCAGGAAAAAGGTGTTAATATCACACTGGAGAAAAAAAGAAAAAAGTGATGATGTTAGTCACTACACCACACTGGCATCATATAGTAGTATCATTACTATACTTTTAAAAAATGAAGGTGGGTAGGGCATCTACATTGCAGAATTAATGCAGTTTGACACCACTTCACCAGCCATGGTTCAGCTCTATGGAATCCTGGGATTTGTAGCTTCTTGACGCACCAGAGCTCTTTGCCAGAGAAGGCTAAATGTCTTGCAAAACTACAAAGCCCTAAATTCTGTATCAGTGGGCTATGGCAGTTAGAGCGGTGTCAAACTGCATTAATTCTGCAGTGTAGGTGCAGCCAAGGAAACTAGATGTGTGATTTATACCTGGTTTTCTGTTTTGCTATGATATATTATTATTTTTATTAATATTTTATTTTCTTGTATCCCGCCTTTCTCCCAATATAGGGACTCAAGGATGTACATTATACATCCTATGATGTGTTTAGATTCCACCTAAACATTACGAAGTACTTCCAGACAGTAAGAGCTGTTTGATGGTGGGAAATACTGGCTTGCAGAGCAGTGGAGTTGCCTTCTTTGGAGGTTTTTAAACAGAGGCTGGATGGCCATCTTTCGAATGCGCTTTGATTGTGAGTTCCTGCATAGCAGAAGAGGGATGGAACGGATGACCCTTGGGGTCCCTTCCAACTCTACGATTCTATGATCCTGGAATTTTTTTAGAAAAACAACCCGGTCTCTAGATAGGGATAAAATATTTCTGTTTGTGCCCCTGCATGTTCTGTGAGGCAGGCATTATCTGTTTGTTTGCTTTGCAAACCAAGAAATTTCTCTTATGGTTGAAATTTAAAAAGAAAACTTGCGGAGGGAGAAAACTTGAAAAAAGGATGGGGACAAAAATATCAAAAAAGCATCAAACCAAATGCAGAGATCAGTTTGAACAGTATGAATTTTGCTGTCCCTCCAGGGAAGAGTTAATGGTTCCTTGGCAGCAAAAGCGCTTCCTGGTCCCAGCCAATCCAGAGGGGATCCCAGCTCTGCAACAGGTGAGGCCAGTGTTTACTCCAGGTAGCCCTTTTCTCGTTTTTCTTACACAGCCTTTGCAGGCGAGGAAGTAACCAACAGCCCACTGCATGGGAATGAGATCTCCTTGAGAGCAGAGGTAAACCATCCCAGGGATCTCCTGGTACTGCTTCAAACCCACTCTGCTTTCTGTCCTCCCTCTTGTTCTGTCTGGATTCTTGGGTTGTTGTTTTTTTGCTGGGTAACATGAAACTCTTCCTTTGGCAGAGAGGGCAGAGCTGTTTCCCAGGCTGCATCAAACCAGCAGAACAGGTGAGAGTAAACACATAGGCGCAGCTTGCAGAAGGAGATGGTTAAGGTGAGAAGGAAAGGTTTTTCTGCAGGTAAAAAGGGGAAGAGATCACCAGTTGCCTTGTTTTTGTTGTCTTCAAGGTTCAAATGGAAAGATTTTTCCACCTGTTGTCTGTTTTTCTCCACTGGAGTTGTGATGTGTTGCTGTAGTCAGTGGTTTATTTTAGCTGTGCTGCTCCTTTTTCAAATTGTAAGGTACTTTGAGTCCCAATTTTGAGGGGGGGGGGGAAGAAGGGTGTATTATTTATTGTTGTTGTTGTTGTTGTTAATCCTTGCCCCTCTGAGTTCATTATGATCATGATCATTGTCAAGCCTCATATCTCTAAGTTCATTATCATTATTATTATTAAGCCTTGCATCTCTGAGTTGTTATTATTATTGCGATTATCAAGCCTTGCACCTCTGAGTTTATTCTTATTATTTATCAAGCCTTGCATCTCTGAGTTCATCATCGTTATTATTATCAAGGCGTGCACCTAAGAATATTATTATTACTACTACTGTTATTAAGCCTTGCATCTCTGAGTTCATCATCATTATGATTAAGCCTTGCACTTCTGAGTTGTTTATTATTATTAATTAATTAATCCTTGCTTCCCTGAGTTTATCATCATCAACATTGTTGTTGTTGTTGTTGTTGTTGTTATTATTATTATTATTATTAAGCCATGGAAACCCACTTAGTGATCTTGGACAAGCTCAGCACTATCTGGAAATAGTATTTCCAGGTTTTCAAAATATAAGGGACAGTTGTCATCTACTTAAAATATCAAATGAAAATACCTCTATTCTTTTTAGTTAACTTAACCACGTACCTCTTTAAAATTACAAGTTAAGTCTCCCTTATCTTGAATTCTGAAATCTGAAATACTCTAAAATTGTCCACATGAGTGGCTGAGATCATGACACATTTGCTTTCTGGTGGTTCAGTGTACACACATTTGGTTTCATGTACAAAATCATTAAAAGTATTGTGTATAAAATGACCTTCAGGCTGTGTGTGTAAGGTGTGTACAAAACATAAATGAATTTCATGATTAGGCTTGGCTTACATCTCAAAGATGTCTCATTATGTATTTGCAAATATTCCAAAATTTTAAAAACTCCAAAATCCAAAACACTTCTGGACCCAAGCATTTCGGATATGGAAGACTCAACCTGTAATATATTGTTCAGATTCATAAATTACACAATGCATACCTTTCTGTCTGTACGAAGGGCGCACATCCCAAAATAAGGGATTTTCTTGCTTCTTGTGTTGTCTATCTCAAGTGGTCCAATCTTCAAATAGGGCACATTGCTTCTGATAAGAGACACCTGTCACTTCAATAAAGGACTAGCTTTCTGGCGCTCAAGTAAGGGAGATCCCTTACACAGTGATTCCCAAACTTTAATCCTCCAGATGTTTGGGACATTAGGTCTCAGAAGCCCCAGTCAACTTGGCCAATAGTCAAGACTTCCAAGAGCTGAAGTCCAAAACATCTAGAGGACCAAAGTTTGGGAACCATTGTCTTATAATAAGGAACACCTTCCCTGGAACCCACACCAGTGGACATATTTGGGTCACTCTATAAAAACACAGACTTTAAGAGATGCAAACCTGAAGGTCACCAGCCCAGCCCTGCCACTCAGTTTCTTGCAATGTAGAGCCACAGAATTTTAGAATTAAAATTGCTCTTAGAAGAATATTAAAATGTATAGAATTATCCGTGACTATTAGACCAAAGCAGCTGCATTTTGGGTGTATCTATGTGGCGATGGAACCAGGAGAAGGTCAGAACTGGAGAACAGAACAGTAGGGTTCACCTTTCCTTACCAAGTGCAGCTTTAGTCCTAAAAATCGTATTGCAAGCTGCTGGCTGCTTCCAGAGTTGCCGTTTGGGAGAATGCAAGGTACATTAATAACCAAAATCCACAAGACATTGATAATTTTATTGGCCAACCAAAATGCACAAGATGCATGTTGCAAGCTTTTGAAGCTCCAAGGGCTTCTTCGTCAGGCAAAAGGTGTTAAAATCAAACAAGAAAAAGAAATAGCAAGTTTTGACACTGGGAGTTGTAGGTCTACCTTTTGTAAAAGGTGTTGTTATAATTGTTCAGAATTAAGATGGTATGAGGGGATATCCAGGCAGAAGCCATTCCTCCTCCTTGAGCATGTGCTCAGGACACAAAGAGTTGTAAACTCCAGGAAATAAATAGAAAGTCCATTAGCGACACAAGGAGAATGCAGTTATTCAGGGGAAAGTGGGTTGCACTTGGCATATGTTCAGGGAGGTTATCCTATCTTATTCCTTTGCACCATCATTTATAACTTCTGGGCTCAGATTTTGCCCGGGTTTTAAACCTCAATCATGATCCATATTTTGAGTATGATGTGATCAAACAGGCGAATTGTTTTCCCCTTGCAAGAACGGTCACCAAGTTTGTTTTCTGGCATTTTCCTGTGCATTTAAAAAGTTGTACAGCAGGTAGTAATTAAGTGGATGACCTCTTGGCCATTAGCTGCATTTTTCCTTGTTGCAGAGGTCTTAAAGGCACAGAGTCCCTGCCAGAAAAGAGGCAGGTAACCATAGCTATGTGTACTAGGACAAAAGGGAATCAGTGAATCTATTTATTTTCTTTTATGGGGTAACTTATTAGCCTTTTGCAGTAAACTCTGTGGCCTCTCTTGATCCATTACTATCCACATACTTGGGTGAGTGGGCAGGAGGTGGTAATGAGTGAGGTCAGGGGCAATTGAAATGCAAAAGGGGCACACTTGAATAGGGACAAAAGGACTTTGTTATGCAGCCTGTCTTAATCTGTTCATCAAGAAAGTCTGGGTTGCCACCAAGAATGGCCAAAGGCTTCTATGTCAGTGGCACAGTAAATCTGCTTTAGGTTTTATTCCAGTTTAAATGCCCTAAAGGCACAAGATTCCATCTGATCTTGGAAGCTAAGTAGGGTCAGCCCTGGTAAATACTTGGATTAGACACCACCAATGAAAAGCAGTAGAATTCAAAGATATAGCCATGTTAGTCTGTAGAATCAGTATGTAGAGAGATCTTGTAGCACCTTTGAGACAAACTGAATGAATAGCAGGTGCTTTAGGCTATATCTCCGAGGAAGGAACTGACAAAACCACCTCTGAGTGTCCCCTGCCTAAGAAAACCCTAGGAAACTTATAGGGTCACCTTAAGTCACTGGGAAACCTGAAGCACATACAGACGGTCCTTCTTATCCACAGATCTTTTAATCCTCGGATTCAAACAGCCATAGCTTGAAAATATTTTTAAAATATAAAAATTTCAAAAAGCAAACCTTGACTTTGCCATTTGATATCAGGGACACCCTTTTACTATCCATTGTATTTAATGGGACTTGAGCAACCATGGATTTTGGTATCCACGGTGGACCCTGGAACCAAACACCAGCAGACACAAAGGGACCACTGTACACACATTCAAAACTAGGGGAGGCAACATATGACTAAATACCTTAAAGGCACCAGAGTCTCATCTGATCTTGAAAGCTGAGCAGGCTCAGTACTTTGGATGGGAGCCTGCCAATAAATATCAGGTACTGCAGGCTATATATCTCAGATAAGGAACTGGCAAAACCACTTCTGAGTGTTCCTCGGCTAAAAGAAACCAATGAAATCAGTGGGGTCACCATAAGTGGACAGGTGACTTGAAGGCACATACAGGTGGAATCTCCCTTATCTGGCATGTATGGGACCAGAAGTGTTTTAGATTTTTGATTTTTTTGGATTTTGGAATACCATCTCAGTGACACAAACGTAACCAAGGACCATGCTTGCATGGATTCATGGAATCATAGAGTTGGCAGAGAGACCACAAGGACCATATAGTCCAAATCTGCCATGCAGTGAAAGCACTCCCAAAGATGGCCAACCAGCCGCTAAAAATCTCCAAAGAAGGAGACTCCACTACATTCTGAGACAGCATCTTCCATTGTTGAACAGCTCTTACTGTCAGGAAGTTCTTCAAATGTTGAGGTGGAATCTCTTTTCCTGTTGTTTGAATCCATTGCTCAGTGTCCTATTCTCTGGAGCTGCAGAAAACAAGCCTTCATATATGACATCCTTTCAAATATTTAAACATTGCTATCAAGTCTCCTCTTAACATTCTCTTCTCCAGGCTAAACCATTTTCTAACTCCCCAAACTGCACCTCATTTGGTGGTTTTCAGACCTTTCATCATTTTGGTCACCCTCCTCTGGAGATGCTCCAGTTTGTCAATTGCGGCGCCCAGAACTGAACACAGTATTCCAGGTGAGGTCTGACCAAAACAGAATAGAGTGGGACTATTACTTCCCTCAATCTAGACACTACAGTCCTCCCTCCATTTTTGCAGACTTTGAGTCTGCGGTCTTGGTTCTTCATGAACCAGCAAATGGGGAGGGTCAAAATGGCGTGCCTAGGAGCGTGCGGCCATTCAAACCAATGGGGCTTGAATATGTGTGAATTTCCATTTTCGCAGGGTGGGTCTGGAATGGATCCCCCGTGAAAATGGAGGGACAATGGTATACTTCTATTGATGCTAACTATGATTATCTTGGCTTTATAACAGCTGCTGGATTACACTGCTGACTGATGTTCAGCTTGTAGTCTACTAAAGCTCCTAGATCCCTTTCACATGTACTTAATATTTACTATAACTAGTGTATTTAATATATTTGATCCTGTGTAAGGAAGTATCCAATACCTCTCTTCACTGGTTGCCAAATGGCAAATAGATGGCCAATGGGTCTAGTTCCATTCCATGATCCAAACAGCCGTGGATGGGGCTCCAGGAAAGCTCCTTCCATCTTGTTTCCCAGCTGGGAGCTGTCATCTTCCCAGACATCATCTTCCTTCCTTCATTCTAGTACATTTAAGTACACTGGTGGAACTTTATAAGTACACCCGGGGGAACTTTATGTGTTGTTGTTTTTCATGACTAAGAGTCTTGTGACACCTTCAAGATGAACAGGTTTTATTTGGCATGAGATCTCCTGGACCTCAGCCCGCTTTATCAGATGTTGCCAACAAAGCCCACTTCACTGGGAGTTTCTGCTGGGTGTTGTTATATTTTAAGCCATTTGGAGAGAATTATAATAGTTGGACAGTTCTGGAACTAAATGACTTCTGTGGCGGAATAATTGGTTAGCTCTGCCTGCCTCCAAAATAAACCGTTCGCTGTAGTGCAGGAGAGCAAGAAAGCTATTCCCGGTAGGGAAGGTGAAACAAGATGGTAAACAGTTCCATCGGAGAAGTGTGTGTACAAAACAGAAGGAAAATAGTTTACTACAGAAAGAAAATGAGAAAGAAAAGAGTCGCTGAGAACGTGGCAGAAGCATTTGGAAGACCTAGATACCATAACACTATTATTATTATTATTATTATTATTATTGATTAGATGTTACTGACTAGGGTTTTGGACCTATCCAAGAATCTAGGCATCATCAGAGAATATA